>NW_006431382.1:833393-841627 GCF_000325575.1 Pteropus alecto | reverse complement strand
ACATTATATACATATATAATTATTAAATGTAAACTGTTTTTTTAAAATGTATTATGCTTATTAGATTAAAGATATCATAACTAAAGTTTGGACTTTTTTCATTTCATTTATTTATTTAAATTCATTTGTTTATTTGTTTATTTAAAACATTTGTTAATGAAATCCAGAAGTTTCTGGTGTACAATTTAACAGTAAGGAATATATATATATATTCCTTACTGTTAAATTGTACACCAGAAACTTACTAGATTTCCTTAACCAATGTCGCCAAAAAAGTAAATAAATCATTTTAAAAATCTTATGTTATTTGTTTTTCTGTCTGAATTATTTCACTCAGCTTAATACCCTCTACATCCATCCACATCTTTGCTAACAGAAAGATTTCAATTTTGATGGTTAAGAAATAGTCCATTATATATTGTACCATAACTTTTTTATATAGTAATCTATTGACAAGTACTTAGGTTGCTTCCATATACTGGCTATTGAGAATAGCGCTGCCATGAACATAGGAGTGCATAGACTTTTATGAACTAGTTTTTTTGGGTTTTTTTGGGCTAAATACCCAGAAGTGCAATTGTTGGGTCAAAAAGGAGTCCTATTTTTAAATTTTTGAGGAACCTCCAAACTACATTCCAGAGTGACTGTACCAAATTGCAATCACACCAACATTTTATAGAGATTTCTTTTTCTCCACATTCTGGCCAATACTTCTTTTTTTGATTTATTAATGAGAGCCATTCTGATAGGTGTGAGGTGCTATCTTTTGATTTTGTTTTTCATTTCTCTGATGCTAAGTGGCGGTGTGCAACTTTTCATATGTTTATTGGCCATCTGTATTTCCTCTTTGGAGAAATATCTATTCAGGTATTCTGCTCAATTTTAATTGGACTGTGTTTTTGTTGTTGTTGTTGTTGTTGTTGTTGAGTTGTAAGGTTTTTTTTAAAAATAAATTTTAGATATTAACCCCTTGTCAGATGTATCATAGACAAATATCTTCTCCCATTCAGTGTGTTGTCTTTTAATATGCTTAATGGTCTCCTTTGTAATGCAAAAGCTTTTAGTTTGATGTGGACTCATTTGTTTATCTTTTTTTCTTTTATTTCCCTTGTCCTAGGATATATATCAGAAAACAAAAATGACTAATAGCGTAATCAGGGAGTTTACTGCCTATGTTTTCTTCTAGAAGATTTGTGGTTGGGTCTTACATTTAAGTCTTTAAATCATTTCGAATCTGTTATTGTATGTTGTGTAAGAAGGTGGTCCAGTTTCATTGTCTTTGCATATATCTGTCCAGTTTTCCCAATATCATTTGTTGAAGAGATCATCTTTACCTTATATGATGTTCTTTCCTCCTTTGTCATAGATTAAATGGCCACATGGATTTATTTATGGTCTCACTCATCTGTTCCATTGATCTATGTGTCTATTTTTATGCCAGTACCATGTTGTTCTGATTAGCCTTGTAGTATTGTTTGATATAAGATAGTGTGATACCTCCAATTCTGTTCATTCTTTTTTCCTTAAGATTACTGTGGCTATTCAGGATCTTCTATGGTTTAATGAAAATGTTTAGATTATTAGTTCTTGTTCTGTGAAAAATGCCATTGCCATTTTGATAGGGATTGCATTGAATTTATACATTGCTTTGGGTGGTACAGATATTTTAATGATGTTGATGCTTTTTACCCATGAGCACAGTATATGCTGCTATTTATTTTTATATTCTTCAATTTCTTTTTTCTATGACATAATTTTCTGAGAACAGGTCTTTTACCTCCTTGGTAAAATGATTTCTAGGTATTTTATTGTTTTTGGTGTAATTATAAATGAGATTGTTTTTTTTTTTTTTTTGATTTCTCTTTCTGATAGTTCATCATCGGTATGTAAATATGCAACTGACTTCTGAATATTAGTTTTGTATCCTGCTACTTTACCGAATTAATTGCTCAGATTTAAGAGTTTTTTGTTGTTGTTGTTGTTGTTGGAATCTTTAAGGTTCTCTCTATATGTTATCATGTCATCTGCAAATAATGACAGTTTTACTTCTTCCTTTCCAATTTGATTGTCTTCTATGTTTTTCTTGTCAGATGCTGTAACCGGAGCTTCCAATACAATGTTGAATAGAAGTGGTGAAAGTGGTATCCTTGTTTTGTTCTTGATTTTAAGAGAAACATATTTAGCTTTCCTCATTGAGCAGGATGTTAGCCATGGGTTTGTCCTATATAGCCTTTATTATTTTGAGGTATATTCCCTCTATTCACACTTTGCCAAGAGTTTTTATCGTAAATAGATGCTAGATTCAGTCAAAGGCTATTTTATATCTATTGAAATAATCATATAATTTTTATCTTTCAGTTTGTTATGTGGTATATCACATTAATTGATTTGAGATGTTAAACCAACCTTGTATTCCAGGAATAAAGACAACTTGATCATGGTGCATGATCTTTATAATGTATTGCTAAATTCGGTTTGCTAATATTTTCTTGAGGGTTTTCGAATCAATATTCATCAGGGATATTTGCCTATAGGTTTTTATTTTTATTTATTGTGTGTGTGTGTGTGTGTGTGTGTGTGTGTGTGTGTGTGTTCTGTCATCTGCTTTTGGAATCAGGGTAATGGAGGCCTCATAAAAAAGTTAGCGAGACTTTCCTCCTCTTGAATTTTTTGGAGTAGTTTGAGAAGAATAGGTGTTAATTCTTCTTTAATTGTTTGGTAAAATTTACCTATAAAGCCATCCGTTCCAAGACTTTTGTTTTTGTAAGTTTTTAAATTACTGTTTCGATTTTGTTGTTAATATTCAGTTGGATCAGATTTTATTTCTTCTTGACTTAATCTTAGAAGATTGTATGTTTTTAGAAATGTATCTATTTCTTCCAAATTGTCCAATTTGTTGGCATATAATTGTTGGCAGTATTTTCTTATAATACTTTGTATTTCTGTAGGGTCCATAGTTACCTCTCTTCTTTCATTTCTGATTTTGTTTATTTGGGTTCAATCTCTTTTTTTCTTGATGAGTCTGGTTAAAATTTTATTAATTTTGTTTGTATTTTCCAAGGACCCACTCTTGGTTTCATTGATCTTTTGTGTTGTTCCTCTAGACTATTTCATTTATTTCCACTCTGATTTTTATTACTTTTTTACTTCTGTTCACTTTGTTTTCTTTTTTTTTTCCAGTTCTTTTAAGTGTAAGATTAGATTGTTTATTTGAGATTTTTCTTGTTTCTTGAGGTAGGCATGTATTGCTATGAATTTCCCTCTTAGGACTGCTTTTGCTGTGTCCCATTGATTTTTGTGTTGTCTTTTCATTTCTATTTGTCTCTGTTATCTTTTTATTTTTTTCTTGGATCTCATTGTTACCCCATTCATTTTTTAGTAGCATGTTGTTTAGCCTCCGTGTGTTTGGATATTTTCTAGTTTTCTTCTTGTCATTGATTTCTAGTTTAACACAATTTTAGTCAGAGTAGATGCTTGATATGATTTCAATCTTAAATTTATTGAGATCTGCTTTGTGGCTTAGTATGTGGTCTATCCTGGAAAACGTTTCATGTGCACTTGAAAATAATGTATATTCTGCTGCTTTAGTGTAAAACGTTCTGAAAATATCAATTAAATTCAACTGTTCAAACTTGCCATTTAAGGCTGCTGTTTTTTGTTGTTGTTGAGTTTCTGTCTGGAAGATCTGCCCATTGAATTCATTCAATGGGGTGCTACAGTCTTCTGCTATGAGTATATTACTGTTGATCTCTCCCTTTATGTCAGTGAATAATTGCTTTGTATATGCAGGCGCTCTTATGTTGGGTGTGTATATGTTTAGTAGTGTTATGTTCTCTTATTGGATTGATTTTTTTAAATCATTTTTTTTATTGCCCTTCTTTGTCTCTTATTATGACCTTTGTGGGTTTGTTATTATTCTTCTGGCTTGATTTTTGATTTTTTAAAAATATTTTAATCAATTTTTTAACTTTATTATTTGTTTCAAGTATACAGTACATTGGTTAGACATTTATATAATTTATGAAACGATTCCCCTAATTGCTCTTTCTCTCCTCTGTCTCTCTACCTAGCCATTACATTAATGCTAACTGTATTCCCTATGCCGAGCTCCCTATCCCCATGACCATCTATCAACTACTAATTTGTACTTCTTTAACACTTCACCCATTTCTCCTGGCCCTCCAATACCCCTCCCCTCTGGCTGTCACCAGATTGTTCTCTGTATTTGTGAGTCTGTTTTTGATTAGTTTGTTCTTTTTGTTCCTTAGATTCTGTATATAAGTGAAATCATGTGGTATTTCTTTTTTTTCTGTCAGACTTATTTCACTCAGCATAATAACCTCTAGGTCCATCCATGTCATTGCAAATGGTATGATTCCATTATTTTTAACGGCTGAGTGATGTTCCATTGTGTATTTGAACCATAACTTCTTTTTACATTTGTCTGTTGATGGGCATTTAGGTTGCTTCCATATCTTGGTTATTGTAAATTGTGCTTTCATGAACACAAGGGTGCATAGATATAACCTTTGTTTTAAAGTCTATTTTGTCTGGTATAAGTATTGATACCCCAACTTTTTTTTCATTTCAATTTAAATGAAATATCCTTTTCCATCTCTTTACTTTCAGTCTGTGTGTGTTATCTGATATGAAGTGGGCCTATTGTATACAGCATACATATGGGTCTTGTTTTCTTATCCATTCAGCTACCTTATGTTTTTTTGATTGGAGCATTTAAGCTACTTACATTTAGAGTGATTATCAATAGATGCATAGTTCTTGCCATTTTATTATTCATATTTATGTCTGTTTGTTTGTTTTCCTCTCCACATCTTTTTATAGAATTTCTGTTAACGTTTCTTGCAATTCTGGCTTGTTTGTGACAAATTACTTTAATGTTTTCCTGTCTGGAAAGCTCTTTATCTCACCTTCAATTTCAATAGATAGTTTCTGGGTAGAGTAGTAGTCTGTTGTAGATTCTTGTTCTTCATCATCTTCAAAATTTTGTGCCAATACCCCTGTCCAGCAATTTATGTGGAGAAATCAGCTAACAGTCTTATAGGAATGCCCTTGTACGTAACTAGCTACCATTCTTTTACTGCTTTTAAGGTTCTCTCTTTGTATTTAACCTTGCTGTGGGTCTGTTCAGGTTTCTGTTGTTTAAGACTCTCTATGCTTCCTGGACTTGTATGTCTATTTCTGTCGCCAGGTTAGGGAAGTTTTCTGTCATTATTTCTTCAAATGGGTCCTCAAGTCCTTTCTCTCTTCTTCTGGTAGCCTGAAGTTGCAAATATTGGTGCATTTGATGCTGTCTGTCCTAAAGGTCTCTTAAACTTTCCTTATTTATTTATTCTTTTTTTTTCTTTTTGCTGTTCCAATTAGATGTTTTTTGCTACCTTGTCTTTCAACTCCCTGATTTGATCTGCTGCTTCATATAATCTACTGTTGGATTTTATCTCTTAATTTCAGTTATTGTATTCTTTATTTTTCACTGGTTCTTTTTTATGGTTTTTGGTTTTGTTTGTTTGTTTTTGTTTGTTTGTTTGTTTGTTTGTTTGTTTGTGCTTATTATCCCTCCATTGAAATCCGCACTGAGATCATCTCTTCTGACCCTAAGTTCATTGAGCTCCCTTATAACTAGTGTTTTGAACTGTCTCTGGTAGGTTGCTAGCTTTCTTTTCATTTTTTTTTCCTGAAGTTTTCCCCTGTTGTTTAATTTATGCCATGTTTCTTTAATTTTTTTTTTTAATTTTATATTTTAGTTTCCTCGTTTTGTTTGTGTCTATATGTTAGGAAGATTTATTATGTCTCTCAGACTTGGCCAGGTTGCCTTTGTAGTAGATGTCCTGTGTGTCTCAGTTACACAGTCTCCCTGATCACCTGTGCTGGGGGCTCTGGTGGTGATCTTTGTGTGAGTTGTGTGTGTTCTCCTGTTTTATATAAGCTTTGATTGCTGTTAGCACATCAGTATATGTGACTAACTCTTGTGCTGAGTGTCTGGGGAACTGGATATGCCCACCGAGTATAAGCTGCTGTGGAGAGGTTGACTCCACAGAGTGAATTTGCTCTAGCAGGCTCATGTACTTGTTGAGACCACCCCTTGGGTGTTCTACTCATGGGGTTAGTCAGGTGGTGTTCTGTTTTGGTCTGATGCCAGCCTCCAGGTGTATTGGTTCTGAATTCTCTTGGGAAGAGCTCCCCAGTAGGCCAAGTTCAGCTATTGCCTTTGATTTTGGGGGTTACCTGGTAGGAGTTACAAAGTGATCTGCAAATAGTTGCTCCCTATGCTAGATCTGGAGGCAATTGGGACAGATCACGCTGCAAGCCAAGACTGGTTATTTCCAGTACTTGGCCTGTGACAGCTCAGCAAAAATACCAGTGCACCTCAAGGCCTGAGGTTGTCTGCCAGTTGCCTGTAAATCTTCATAGCTGAAAGAGTCTTTGGTTGGCACGGGAGTTGAGTGGATCAGAAACGCAGGGAGTCACTGGGTAAAAGGTGAAGATTTCCTCCAGTCAATGCACAATCAGATTTTGTTCCAATGCTGAATCTGTGGCTTCCTGTAAAAGTGCCAGATCATAGCATGGCCAGTCACTGCCTGCCTCAGACCCACAGACACTGAGATCTGTTCATGAAATACTGCAGCTTGGGATGGTGTTTGTGGCCCACCACCAAAATTCTCTCCCAGGATCCACTGGCTGCGTGCGGGACATGCAAACTAGAGGCTGTTGTTTGTTGTCTAATTCACGGCCCAGGGAAAGCACAAGGTGGGAATGGTTGCTCAGCAATAGATCCACCATGGGCAATTTCTTGTTTGGGTGATGCAGGGTCTCAGGGAGACATGGGGTGGAGCGAGTCAATTCTGTCAGGCCAATGTAGGTTGTTGTCAGGGCTGAGCCTGCAGGCTCCTGCAAAAGTCACAGATCATAGTAAGGCTAGCTGCTTTCCTCTTTGGGCCCACAAATTCCAGTGATTCACCTAAGAGACACTGCTGTTCGGCTGAAATAAGTGGCCAACACCAAAGTCTGCCCAATAATGTGTAGGGTGTGTGCAGATATTGTGAGTTGAAGTCTGCTGCCTGCCCACAAACACATGGCCCAGAAAAGGCACAGGGTGAGGTTGGCTGTATGGCAATGGACAGACACCGAGCAATTTGATGGTTGGGTGGGGTGAGGTTCAAGGAAGACATGGGGTGGAGTGAGCCTATCTCACTGGGTCAATGCAACTTCAGAATTGGCCATGCCAGGGGAGGCTTCAACTTAGAAAAGATGACGCCCATCTTGTAGTCTGCCCTAGAAAAGGTCTGAACGAAGGAGCAATGGCAGCTGTACTCCAGCCCTTGCTCTGATACCAGTCTTTCTCTGTATGTCTCTTGCACCTCCCAAGTTGCTGACCCTCCAGCCATGCACAGGGCGAGTGTCTGTGAGTGAGTGAATCTGTGCAGGAGCCCTTAAATGGGGAAGTCTGAATTTTCAGGTTACTTCCATCTCATCCAGATGGCGAGAATCCTCACTGATTTTTAGTCAGGTTTTTTCCCCAGATTTTATTAAGTTTATTGAGATAACATTGATTATTACGATTATATAATTTTCAGGTGTACATTATAATTTGACGTCTCTATATTCTATTGTGTTTACTACCCAAAGTCCAATTTCCTTCAGTGACCATATTTGATCCCCTTTACCCACTTCATCATACCCCTGCCCCCTATATTTCACCCCCTTTACCACATCTACCACTTCTCTGCTCCCCCAACCCCTACCTTTTATTAACCACTAGTCTATAGTCCATGTCTATGAGTCTAGGTTTCTTTGTCCTGTTCCTTTGCTGCTTTCAGGTTTGTATCCCACATATAAGCGATATCATGTGATTTTTTAACTTTTTCTGTCTGGCATATTTCACTTAGCATGATTATCTTGAGTTGCATCCATGTTGTTGCAAATGGCTGTATTTCATCTCTTTTTATGGCCGAGTAATATTCCACTGTATATATGTACCACAGCTTCTTTAGCCAATCATCTATCAGAGGACACTTCGGTTTCTTCCATGTCCTAGCCACTGTGAATAATGCTGACAGGAACATCAGTGTGCAAATATCTTTTCAGATATGAGTTTTCAAGTCTTTGAGGTAAATACCCAGTAGAGGGATTGGTAAATCAATTCTTAGTTTTTTGAGGAACCTCTAACCTGTTTTCCATAGTGGCTGTACCAATTTGCAGTCCCACCAGCCGTGTGG
>NW_006431382.1:814740-830441 GCF_000325575.1 Pteropus alecto | reverse complement strand
CTTATTGATTGTTTGTTTGGCTGATCTGTGCATATCCAAAGTGAGATATTTAGGTCCCCTACTATGAGAGTATTTTGGTCTGTTTCTCTCTTTAGTTCTGTTAGTAATTACTTTATATATTTTGGGGGCTCCCTGATTGGGAGCATAGATATTAGTAAGTGTTATGTCTTCTTGGTTCATGATTCCCTTTATCATTATGAAGTGTTCCTCAGTATCCTTCTTTACCTTTTTTTTTATTTTGAAGTCTATTTTGTCTGATAAGAGTACCACTACTCCCGCTTTTCTCTGAATGTCATTTCTCTGAAATATCATTTTCTACCCGTTCACTTTGAGTCTCTATTTGTCTCTGGAGCTGAAATGTTTCTCCTGGAGGCAGCATATGGTTGGGTTTTGTTTTTTGATCCATTCTGCAACTCTGTGCCTTTTTATTGGTGAGTTCAGTCAATTTAAATTTCAGATGATTATTGAAATATGAGGTCTTCTTATAGCCATTTTGTCTTTTGTCTTCTGGTAGCTTGGTGTTTCCATTGCTTCATTGTACTTGTGTTTCTTTTCTTGTTATTTTGGTTAGCTTTTGTGGGTTTTGCCTCTGGTTCTTCTTGTTTTATATTATATACCACAGTTCTGCATCTTTGGTGTATGGTTATCCTTACGAATATGTAAAGGGTAGTTATATATGTACAATTGTCCGTTTTCCTTTGTGCGTGCCTTATCCCCATCCCCCTTTGTGAATTTGGATCTTTGAATCCTCTCTCTTTCAGTCATTGTTATCTCAATTTGTCCCTATGTATGCTGAATGTTCATTGGATTTTTGTTATAACAATTCACTTATTATTTAAGCTTACTGCCTTGTTCTTAGTAAGGGATGCATTCCTTGGCTTCTATTTGCCTGATAATCACTTTACTCCTAAATATGTATTTTGCTCTTGTTGTTATTTTATTTTAGACGAGCCGACCCCTTTCAGTTTTTCCTGTAGTGCAGGCCTCATAGTGGAGAATTCCCTCAATTTTTGTATGTCTTGAAAGGTCTTAATTTCTCCTTCATATCTAAAGGAAAGCTTAGCTGGGTACATTATTTTAGGCTGCTGGTTCCTTTCACTTAATAGTTTAAATATTTGATTCCATTTCTTTCTGGTTTGTAAGGTTTGTGCTGAGAAGTCCGATGATAATCTAATGGGCTTTCCTTTATACATTACCATTTTTTTTCTCCCTGGCTGCCTTGAGAATTCTATCTTTATCGTTGATTTTTGAGTCTTGGTGAAGGTCTTTTTGGTTTGAGATAATTGGTTATTCTGCTGACTTCTTGAAATCCTAGCTCTAGCTCATTCCTTAGGTTTGGGAAATTCTCGTCCACTATTTGTTTGAAAATGCTTTCTAGTTCCTGCTCCTTTTCCTTGTCTTTGGTAATGCCCATTATTCTTATGTTTCTTCTCATGTTGGTATTGGCTAGTTCTGGTATTTCTCTTTCATTATTTTTCATTCTTCAGTTTCTCTCTTCTTCCTTCTGATTTATTTCTAGATTTCTGTCTTCGATATCACTGATTCTTTCCTCTGTTTCTTCAACTCTATTTCCCAGGCTTGCTATTTCATTTTTCAACTCTTGCAGTGTGTTTGTCATCTCCAGAATATCTATTCTGTTCTTCTTAAGGTTTCAATCTCCTTGCTCTTCTCATTTAGTTTTTTTTTTTATTCCTGAAATTGTTGATATGATTTGTTTTCAATCTCATTGAAATTTTTCAGAAGTACCATCCTGAATTCTCTGTCATTTAAGTCTCATATTTCTATATCTGTAAGCTTATTTTCTGGAGATTTTTCTCTTTCTTTCTGAGATGCCTTGTCACCTTGGTTGTTCATGGTGTTTAATGGACTATTTCTCTGCCTGGGCATTAATGGAAGTGTATTCTGTTGTTTTTCCAGAAGGAAGATTTCTTATATAAAGGTCTCTCTTTAGCCTGCTGCAAAGAAGGCACTTTTCTTTTGATTTCCAGTAGGTGGCGTCTAAGCCTCTTGGATTGCTGCTTTATATAAAACTTAAAAATGACTTTTACTTTTTTGTAGACATTTAATCCCACTTGTTACTCTCAGTTTCCGTCCCTGCCAGTGTCAGTGACAGTCTTGGCAGCGTTTGTTCAGATTCCCCTTGGGTTCTGTGGTGCTCGGACTTGGAGAGTATAGGGGAGGGGCTCTCTGGGTTGGGAGTTGGAGACTGTGGTTTATCCTCGGTTTTGCAACCAGGGCCAATGAAAATTCCATCCTGTCCTGCTTCTCTGTCTTCTGCCCTGCTGACTGGGCCCTGCCACCAGCTGCAGAGTGCTCACTGCAGTCCCAGGCAGGGCTGTTTAGGGAAGTTCCTTCACTTTCACTCTTCCCTCTCCTCCTGTAGGGAGCTCAAGCGGCTGAGAGGTAGCTTCAGTCTCCCCAGCATTTGCTCAGATTCCCCAGGTGCACCGCAGTGATCAGTCTCAGAGGGTATGAGGGGAGGTTCCCTCTGGGTTGGGAGTTAGGGACTGCGGCTCAGCCTCGGTTTTGCAACTGGGACCGGTAAAAATCTCATCTCATTCCGCTTCTCTGTCTTCTGCCTTGCTCACTGGGCCCTGACGTGGTCGCTTCACAAGGGGCAAACTGCAGTCCCAGGCAGGGCAGTTCAGGGGAGTTCCCGCACATTCACCCCTCTTCCTCCTCCTGCAGGGTGCTTCAGCGACTGCAAGAGGAAGCTTCTTTATTACTCCTTTTCCACCTTCTGACACCCGGGATTCTGACCTGTGGTAGCTCTTATGCACAGATCCCATGCTCAGGTGTGCTGGTGTACAGTTTGGTGGGTTTTTTGTTGTTGTTGTTGAGGTTTAAACGTTAAGCTTATTGTTGTTTCAAGGGGAGAGATCAGGGTATGTCTCTCACTCTGCCATGTTTCCACCAATACTCTCTTTAGTCAGGTTTTGTGGGAACTCTTCCTTTTGGAACTAGAACTCTGGCTGAGGAGCCCCTGTGGGGCTAGGGCACCTCATTTCTCCAGGGAAGCTTCTGAAGCTATGCTTTCCCTCTCCATATTCAACCACCATACTTTGCATCTCCACCCTTCCTACCAGTCTCAATGTGATTTTTTCTTTATAACTTCAGATATATATGTTATGATCAGCTAGCTATACTTCAAGTTGTTCTCCAAGCTGTATGTGTTATAATTATGTTGTAATTTTAATGCAGTCATGGAGGAGGCAACTCCTTTTTGTACTTAGCCCATTATCTTGAATCGAACTCCCTTTCTTGCCTTTTTGCAGCACTCTGTATTTCCCGTTTTTTAGAAAGCTGCCAGGCGCTTAGCTTACTGCCTCTGAGCTCTCATAGCAATGCCTTAGTACCTCTTACCACTTTCTATTTCATTATGTATTTATTGCCTGACAATTTCCCTCATTATACTGTGAACTCTTCAATACAAGCAACCATGAGTCATCTCCTTGTATCTAGATTTCACACTTTGCAAGCACCTACCAGGAGTATTTAATAAATATCTCTTTGAATTAATAAATAAATATTAAGAAATTTCAAGTGGAAGAAAATTTTGGAAAGCAACATTTTAATTTATTTAGCCATAAGACCATATAGTTCAACAATGCTATTGAAATAAAGAATACCAAATATAGTTGCTAAAGGAGTGTCCAACAACAACAAAAGAATCTTCTTACTCATGCTTATTTTGTGGGTCAATAGAGGATATTATGAAAATAACCACAGTAATAAGTATTATTAAACATCATTAAGAAAGACACGCTCTAAGAGAATAAAAATGGCATAGACGATAGAGGCTCTGTTAATCTCTCTGGCAACCAAATCAAAGTAGTGACAGAAACAAGGAGCAAACAGCAAGGAAAATCACCTGAGATCTAGATGAACATGCCATACAACTAAGGAGAGAACCAAGAAATCATCCTGCAATGGCAGAAGGTAGGACAGGGTGAGGAACACGAGACGGTCTGGTCCCGAGCAGCTGAGTGGGACAGAGGCCATAGCAGCAGCTGGCAGCTGCAGACACATCTTGAAGTGACTGTGTCTGAGAGCAGACTTTCACGGTGACAGAAACGATCACTCTGATCACCAGTGCCAGTTCGGCTGCGCAGGGGGCACAAGGGACTTACAGGGGAACACTGAGTTGTCAGAATGAGGGATGTAGGTGAGGCTTGCTCTGTGCAGAAGTACAGGTGGTATCCATTGTTCCTATGTTGAGCCCTACTCCCTCCCAGTGCATGGATTTAGTGCTGCCATAGCTGAGACATCATCAAACTGAATAACAGAGGTCGCTCTGCTCAGAGGATTCCCTGAAACCCCTCCTCCTCCAACTCATGGCCCCACCTAAGCCACATTCAGGTATGTCCTCACTTAGAAAAGTACCCTTTGCTGAGCAGCACCTAGACTAACATTGGTGGCAGCTGGCCTCGGTTTCTGGTGTGACCTTTTGAGGCAACTATAAGCACAGCTTCTGTGGATTGTTTGCTGAATCCTAACACGTGAGCCCAGTGGGGCATGGGCTAGGGCTAAATGTGGCATTCAGCTGAACCCCTCTCAGGACTGTGCCGTTGGACACCTACTACACAAAGCCAACTTAATAAGACTGGGAGACTTAGGAGCTTTGCTTATTACATAGAAACAGACACCAAAAGCCAATCAAAATGGGATGAAAAAGAAATAGAAACCATATGATAGAATAGAACAGAGATCCAGGAATAATGACATCAAGCAATCTAACAGATGCAGTGTTCAAAACAGTGTTTATAAAGATGCTCAGTGAACTTAGGGAAAGTGTAGAGGAACTCAGTGAGAACTTTAACAAAGAGACAAAAAACATAAGGATGGAAATGTAAATTATAAAAGGGAACCAGCCAGAAACGAAGAACACATTATTTGAGAAGAAGAGTATATTAGAGGGAATCAGAACAGTGAATAAAGAAGAAGAACGAACCATTGATATAGAGGATAGTGAAGCCAAGGACACTTAATCAGAATGGAAAGAAAAAGGAAGTCAAGACTATAATAATAATTTAAGTAGCCTATGGGACACTATTAAATGTAAAAATATCCAGGTCATAGGGGTACCAGAAAAAGGACAAGATGGTGAAGAGTTATTTAAAGAAATAATGATGGAAAACTTCCCTAAATTGGTGAAGGAAATAGGCTTAAAACCCCAGAAAGCTCAGAGAGTCCCAAAAACCAGGAATCCAAATAGGCCCACATGCAGACACATCATAATTAAAACACCAAAGGTTAAATACAAAGCAAGAATCTCAAAAGCAGCAAGCGAAAGCAGTTAGTTTCCTACATGCAAGCACCCATAAGACTGGCAGCTGATTTCTCAAAAGAAACTATTTCTAAAAAGAAACTAAGAGGACAGAAAGACTTGGCACAAAATATTCAACACAGTGGAAACCCAGGATCTACAACCAAGAATACTTTATCCAGCAAAGCTATCATTTAGAGTTGAAGGACAGATAAAGAGCTTCTCAGACAAAAATAAGCTAAAGGAATTTATCACCACCAAGTCAGTATTACAGGAAATATTGAAGGGACTTCTTTAAGAAGAAAAAACGTATATCAAAAACAAGAATAAAGAATGGTAATAATGACATTCCTATCAATGAGTACCTCAAATGGAAAAGAATTAAGTGCTCCAGCCAAAAGATAGAGTGGCTGAATGAATAAGAAAAGAAGATGCCTACAAGAGACTCACTTCAGATTAAAAGCACACACAAACTAAAAGGAAAGGGGTAGAAAAATATTGCCTTGATGGACCCAGAGGGTTGGATAGAGAAAGAAAATATCACATGATTTCATGTATATGTGGAATCTAAAGAACAAAATCAAGAGCAACAACAAAAGCAGAAATAAACTCTGATACAGAGACTATTTTGAGAGATACTAGATGGAAGGAGGGTTGGACGGGACATAAAAAAGGCAAAAGTTTTAAGAGATACAAATGGATAGTTGTAGAATAGACATGAAGATGTAGTGTAGCATAGGTTAAGATGGTTAATAAGATTGCGATAAATATGTAAGGGGGTGAGGGGTGCTAGATTTAGTGGGGTGATCATTTTGCGAGTTATATGGATCTCTGATCACTATGCTATACAACTGAAACTTGTATATTATTGCATGCCATCTATAATTTTTAAAAAAGCCCATTGAATTGTACAATGTAAATACAAGCAACTAATTGTCTATTATATTTTAATAGACAGAAAATAAAGAGAAAAAATTAGTAAGCTCTTTAAAAGACTCCTCTGAACATTTCAGCTTCTCGATTGTTTCAGGAATATTACTTTTCTGCCTATTCAAGCTTACCAATTCTTCACAGATCACAATAGCCCTTACTTAATATATTAATCAAATCCATCTATGAATTTCATGACTGCTTTTGCCAACAGTAAATGCTTAATAAGTATTTTTTTATTAAATCTCTTTCTTTATTAAAGGTACTATATCAATGATACTACTGCAACAAATTCCATTAGTTTTTTTTTTAATTTCACTGATAAATAATGTGCATAATAAATATATCATTCAAGGAGGAAGAAAAAATTACTGCTGAGCTGGGTCAGTTGTATGAGTAGGTAAATTAGGCAATGTCTAGATATCACGATTTGAAGAATGCCAGGAAAGACATCCCTGATTAAAAATCTCTTCTTATGCAACATTCCATAGTATTGGAATTTAAAAATTTTACAGTAATTATTATCTTGAGTTAAGGCTCTTAAAGCTCCAGCCAAAATGCACACATGCTGTGTAGGAAAAGTATAAAGCATTTGTAAGTCATTAGTATTTGGATCTCTTTTAGTTTCTCTGGAAGCTGTCACCTACTAATTAAGAGGCAAGACCCTGGTGAATGAGGCTCTGTTAAATAGAGTGAAGTTGGATTGAGGATAAGTAAAGGAAAAGGCAGATTCTAGAGTGAAGAAATCAATTTGAAGTCTATGAGTATGAATAGATGGAGGTGGGTCAAAGGAGACAAAGGGAAACCAAAAGGAAAAATAAGAGTTCATCTAACTTGGCCACTTGAAATTTTACCAAGGACTAATTCTATAACTAAGAACATAATTTGTGTTACCTAAAGGGGTATAATGAAGTCTGTGCAGTGCAAAAAGCGTGGTCCTTTTTCAACATTTCCAATAACATATTCTTAATGCTCATTGGAAAATCTTAATTCTTAAGATAGTGGAACATATGCAGAAAGCCTAGGAAAAAATGAAGCTACTGTTCTCATACTTATATAATGAGGATGGGCTACTTATTAAAGTGTCCATATCTACTGCATACTCACACTTTATGAGTGTTATTTCTTTAAAGAGACCATAGGATGTGAATCAAACTTTGCTATAGAATTTATGTTTATAATCTCATCGCTTCTTTCTAACGTGCCATCTGAAATTTGTTATTATTTTGCTGTGTACTGGTTTTGAATATCTGATATTTATGACAGCAAGGAGTGTGGAAGTCATATAAGCAAAGGATATACAAGCAGATAAAGGTTACTAACAATAACTGTCAGTGAAAATTCAGTAATCAACCTTCATCTTTCATTTTCTTAAGTGTCCTTGATTCGTATCATAGAGTCTCAAGTTACTCTCTCTTTAAAGACTTTTGCTTACTATTCATGGAATGGCAAGTTCGATAAACTCTGGATTAAAACTTTTGTAAAATAATTCTCTTGAACCAGAGAAACTTATAACATTTGGTCGCAAGAAATAATTGGATGTTCCCCTTCTTTAATTGACAGCAGATGTCAAAATGTGGGAGATGTCAAACTGTGGGAGAAAATGTGGCAAACGGGTCTGAAGAGGAAAAGTGGTAAAATGCAATATGGAATATAATTAGGGTTCCAGAACCAGAAAATGGGCATTCTGCCTTGAAGACACTAAATGTAATGTACAACTCAAGCCACAAGCAGGACTGTTGACTATTTCAAATTTCTCAAATCATCTTGATATTAATGTAAGATTATATGCCAGCATGTGGCAAACTTTGGATTCAACCCTGGATCCTTATATGACAGGACCTGTGCTTTTTAATCATGCCGCCACTCTTTGCTTCAGTTATATAGAGCATTGACATTTCCTTGCTTGTGAACAGCCACTCTGCACTTTTCTTTCTAGCTTTGCACTAGCACAAAGCTTGGTGTCAGTGTAGCCTGGCTCCAATTGAACCATGTTGACATGATATTTCCTCTTTTTAGTTTCTGTTAATCTCTCACTAAATAGTTCCACTGGATAAGTTCTAAACATATTATTTATTTTATTTTTTTATTAAAATTATTGGGGTGACATTGGTTAATATCAAGTGTACAATTCAATAATACATCATATATATGTATACATTGGATTAGATCCAAATATATGTGTGTGAGTGTATTGCATTGTGTATTCACTATCCAAAGTTAAATTTCCTTCTGTCACCAAATATTTGACCCGTTTTACCACTATCTACCTACCTCTTTTCCCTCTGGTAATCACTAATCCACTGTCTGTATTAACAAGTCTTTGTCTGCTTGTCATGTTTCTTGGTCGCTTTCAATTTTATATCCCACATATGAGTGAAATCATATGCTTTTCAACTTTTTCTGGCTTATTTCACTAACTTGATTATCTATAGATTCATCCATGTTGTTGCAAAATAGCAGTATTTTATTTTTTCTTATGGCTGTATAATATTGCACTGTATATATGAACCACAACTTTTATATCTCTATTCCTTGATAATTCCTCTTCTAAGTCATAAACAATAAATAAATATATGTGTATATATGAAAAAAAGTTAGGCTACCCTTTCCACTCCTCTTTCTATTTAAAAATCTCATTACTTGACAATAATCTTTACTTCAAACAGGGTGTGGTTACTTGGCTGACTAAATTACTGGCTTGGTTAGTGTCTATTCTTCCTCTTCCTTCCCACTCCTCTCAAACCTCTTCTCTCTTTTATTTTTAATAGTTAATTAACACTGAAAGGATAAAGCTAAACTATATTTTAGAACCCTTATCCCTCCCAGAATTTTCAAAGCTACTTCTTGCCTGAGATTATCTTGAAGGGACCTGAACTGTTCTATTTCTCCAGAACGCTTAAAGAATTTTCAAATATAAGAAAATTGAAGGGGTTTAACACAACATTTCTTCACAGAATAATGAGAAAGTCACTTTCCCTCATATATTTGTCTCCGTATATTTTTCTTTCTCCGTCACTCAGCCTACCTGTTCTGTAAAAGAATGTAAGCAACTAAAATGTATTTGGGAGGTCTTCTGAATAAATATATCAGAAACATTAAAAAAAATGAAGCATCCATTTAAGTATTATGAATGATTGACATACGTTTTCCTTTTACATCAGTTTAATTTCAGCTTATTGGTTCTAAATTTCTATCTATACTGTTCTTGATTTTTATCTCTTTCTTATTTCCTTGTTTTCAGTTATAGAAAGCTAAATATTCATCATTACAGATTCATGTTTCAAAATTTCTCTCCACTGATCTAAGTTGTTTATAAGAAATCCACAAAAGATTAGCAACCAAAGAAATAAACAATGATTTTATGTGGCTAAGGATAATAAGTACACAAAGTACTCATGAATTCAAAGGATGTACATATATGCACATAAAATCTAATCAAACTTTATCTGGAGGTGATTAATTATATATGTATTATGGTTGAAAAAATCCAAAATCAGAAAACAGCTTATCTGCTTTGGATTCTAATTTAATATTTAATAGTGTTTAGTACAAAAGGAGGATAATCATTGACAGACTGATGTATCTTTAAGAAGTAAATGTCCATATAAAGAAGCCTGTTTCCTTACAGAATGTCTTTGAGAGCTGAAGTGTTCATTTTTGATAGTGTTTAAAAAGAAATGACATTGGTTCCTACAGTATGTCCATACTAATTTGGATAAAATCAGAGAAACTAATAATCCCTAGAGTGTCAGAAAATCTTCTAGTCCAATTGTTCAGTGATGGTTATCTGATATTTTTATTATAATTACTGTTACTATTATTACAGATAGTAGTAGTAATAATATATTTATACCATATGGATAAATTTGAGAAAACAAATATATTTGAAAAATAAAACAGCAATTTACAAAACTTTTGTATGTATTGCCTCATTTAAAAAAGAAAAATCTACAGTGATGTCAAAAACATGGCGGAGTGACAGACGTCCTAGATCTCTCCCCTTGAAACAACAATAAGCTGAAAAACTAAAACTCAACAAAAAACACCCAAATTACACACCAGCACATCTAAATGTGGGATCTGCGCATAAGAGTGCAGGTCAGAACCCTGGGTGTCGGGCGGTGGACTGGGAGAAATAAAGAACTAAAGAAGTTGCCTCTTGCTGCTTCCGAAGCTCCCTGTAGGGAGAAGGTATGGCAAGTTCTCTGAACAATCATGCCTGGGAGAGCTTTGAGCTCACACAGCTGGTGGCACGGCACAGGGAACAAGGCAGAAAGCAGAGAAGTAGGGAAGGCAGAGAAACAACAGTTGAATTTACCAGCCATAGATGCAACACGAGGTTGAGCCACAGCTCCCATCCCTCAACCCAAAGGGCCCCTCTCCCCATAACCTCTGAGACTAACCATCTCTAAGCCCCAGGGAAATCTGAGCAAATGTTACTAAAACGGTTGCTGACACTGACAAGAACTGAGACTGAGGGTAGCGAGCATGACTAAACATCTATAAGAGAAAAAAAAAGGCACTATTAAGGCTTTATATAAAGTAAGGATCCAAAAGGCTTAGACGCCACCTAATGGAAACCAAAAGAAAAATGCCTTCTTTGAAACAGGCTAGAGAGACCTTTGTATAATAAATCTTCTTTCTGAAAATAAATAAATGAATAAATAAAAAGCAGAATACACTTCCATTAATGCCCAGGCAGAGAAATAGTCCATTAAACATCATGAACAACCAAGGTGACAAGGAATCACAGAAAGAAAGAGAAAAATCTCCAGAAAATAAGTTTACAGACGTAAAAATAGGCGACTTAAAAGCAAAGAATTCATGAGGATACTTCTGAAAAAGCTCAGTGAGACTGAAATGAATCATATCAACAATTTCAGGAATTGAAAAAAAAAAAAAAAACAACTAGATGAGCAGAATGAGTTCTTTAGCAAGGAGATTGAAAACCTCAAAATGAACCAAATAGAAGTTCTGGAGATGAAGAACACACTGCAAGAGTTAAAAGGGAAATAGCAAGTTTGGGATATAGAGTCGATCAAATGGAAGAAAGGATTACTGATATCGAAGATGGAAATCAAGAAATAAATCAGAATAAGCGAGAAACCAAAGAATGAAAAAATAATGAAAGAGAAATACAAAAACTAGATGATATCATCAAGAGAGGAAACATAAGAATAATGGGCATTCTCAAAGGGGAGGAAAAGGAGAAGGGGCTAGATAGCATTTTCAGACAAATAGTTGATAAGAATTTCCCAAACCTAAGGAACGAGCTGAAGCTTGAAATTCAAGAAGTCAACAGAATATCCAATTATCTCATTCCAAAAAGGCTTTCACCAAGACACATTGTATTAAAATTATCAAAAATCAAAGACAAAGACAGAATTCTCAAGGCAGCCAGGATAAAGAAGATAGTAATCGGTAAAGGAAAAACCATTAGATTATCATTGGAATTCTCAGCACAATCCTTACGAGCCAGAAAGGAGTAGAATCAAATATTCAAACTATTAAATGAAAGGAACTACCAGCCAAAAATAATATATCCAGCTAATATCTCCTTTAGATATGAAGGAGAAATAAAGATGTTTCCAGACATACAAAAATTGAGGGAATCATCCACTACTAGGCTGGCATTACAGAAAATATGAAAGAGGTCAGCTCACCTAAAACAAAATGACAACAAAAACTATACATAATTAGGAATAAGGTGACTAGCAAGCTGACAGAAGAGAGAGATACAAATCTTACTAAGAACATGGCATTATAAGCTTAAGCGATAAGAAGCAATTTGCTATAGCAAGATAGTAATGAACGTTCAGCATAAATAGGGACAAATTGAGACAACAATGACTGAAAAGAAGAGGATTCAAAGATCCAAATTTGCAAAGGAAATGAAGATAAGTCACATGGATAAGAAAATGGACTACAATGTATATAGAACTATCTTCTACATATTCATAATGGTAACCACACGCCAAAGATTCAGAACTGAAGTATATAACATAAAACAAGAAAGACCAGAGGGAAAACACACACAAGTCAACCAAAATAAAGGAAAGAAAAAAAAAAGAGAAAGGAAGAAAAAACAGAAACACAAGAACAAGGAAGCAATAGAAATACTGAGCTACCAGAAAGCAAAAGACAAAATGGTTATAAGAAGACCTCATATTTCAATAATTGAACTGTATGTAAATGGACTGAACTCACTAATAAAAAGGCACAGAGTTGCAGAATGGATAAAAAACCAAAACCCAACTATATGCTGCATCCAAGAGATACATCTCAGCACCAAAGACAAATATAGACTCAAAGTGAAAGGGTGGAAAATGATATTTCAACCAAATGGCATTCAGAAAAAGCAGGAGTAGTGGTATTAATATCAGATGAAATAGATTTCAAAATCAAAAAAGTAAAGAAAGATACTGAGGGACACTTCATAATGATAAAGGGAATCATGAACCAAGAAGACATAACACTTATTAATACCTATTCTCCTAATCAGGGAGCCCCAAAATATGTAAAGCAATTACTAACAGAACTAAAGAGAGAAACTGACAAAAACACTATCTTAGTAGGGCACCTAAATACCCCACTGCCAGATATGGACAGATCATCCAAATAGAAAATCATAAAGAAATAACATCCTTAAATGACACATTAGACCAATTGAACATAATTGATATTTACAGAGTGTTTTATCCCAAAGCAGTTGCTTATACATTCTTCTCTAGTGCACATGGAACATTCTCAAAGATTGAACACATACTGGGACACAGAGATAGCCTCAACAAGTATAAGACGGTTGAAATCCTATGAACCATATTTTCTAATCATAATGTTTGAAACTAGAAATCAACTCTAAATTTAAGCTGAAAGATCCACAAATACATGGAGATTAAACAATATACTACTGAAGAATAAATGGGCCAGAGAAGTAATAAGAAGAGGGCACAAGGGATACATATTAAAGAATGATAATGATAGCACAACATATCAAAACTTTTGAGACAAGGCAAAAGTGGTCATTAAAGGAAAGTTCATATCATTACAGACCTACCTGCAAAAACAAGAATGATCCCAAATAAACAACCTATGCCTCACATAAAAAAAAAAGAAAACTAGAAAAGAAAAAACGAATGAAGCAGAAGGAAAGAAATAATCAAAATTAGAACAGAAATAAATGAAATGAAAACAAAAGAACAATAAAAAAAAGTGGAACAAAGACCTGGTTCTTTGAGAAATTTAATAAAATTGACAAACCCCTGGCTAGACTCACTAAAGAAAACAGAGAAAGGACACAAATAAACAAAATCAGGAATGAAAGATAGGAAATTATGATGGATATCACAGAAATACAAAGGATCATACAAGAATACCATGAAAAAGTATATAACTTAATAACCTAGAAGAAATGAACCAGTACTTAAAGAAATACAATCTTTGTAGACTGACCAAGAAGAACTGGGAAAACTAAATAGGCTGATCAGCAGTATAGAAATTGAAACAATCATCAAAAAACCTACCAAAAAGTCAAAGCCCCAGGACCAGATGTCTTCACCGGTGAATTCTACCAAACATTCAAAGAAGATTTAATACCTATCTCCTCAAACTCTTCTAAATATTGAAGAGGAGGCTTTACTTTCTAATACTTTTTATGAGGCCAGTAGAACCTTCATACCAAAACCTGGTAAAGATAACACAAAATAAGAAAACTACAAACTGTTATCTCTTATGAACACAAATGAAAAAGTTCTAAATAAGATACTATTGAACCAAATACAGATAAATATTTAAAAAATTATACACCACGATCAAGTGGGCTTCATCCCAGGTACACAGGACTGGTTCAACATATGTAAACCAATTAATGTGACATACCACATAAACAAATTAAAAAAATAAGAATCATATGATCATATCAATAGATGTGGAAAAGCCTTCGAACAAGATACCACATTCATTTATGATTAAAACACTTAACAAAATCAGTATAGAAGAAAAGTACCTTAACATAATAAAGGCCATCTATGACAAATCTTCAGCCAACATTTTACTTAATGGTGAAAACCTAAAAATCTTCCCTCTAAGATCAGGAACAAGACAAGACTGTCCACCATCACCACTGTTATTCAATATAACATTGATGGTCCTAGCAAGTGTAATCATACAAGAAAAAGATATAAAAGGCATTCAAATAGGAAACAAAGAAGTCAAACTGTCACTTTTGTTGATGACATGATTCTCTATATAGAAAATCCTAAAGACTCCACAAGAACACTATTAGAAACAATAAGCAAATACCCTAAAGTTCCTGGATACAAAATCAATGTTCAAAAGTCCATAGTGTTCCTACACTTTAATAACGAAGTGTCAGAAAGTGAAGTGGAAAAAATAATTCCTTTTGCAATTGCAATAAAAATAATAAAATACCTAGGAATAAATCGAAACATGTGAAGGACCTATATAATGAAAACTGTAAGACCCTATTAAAAGAAATCAAAGAAGATACCAAAAAATGCAAAGATATTCTGTGTTCTTGCATTGGAAGAATCAACATAGTTAAAATTACCTTATTGCCTTAAAGCATTATACAGATTTAATGCAAGACTCATCAAAATCTGATCAGCATTTTTTAAAGAAATAGGACAAAAATTCATCAGATTTGTATGGAAGCACAAATGATCTCTGTCAGAGCCAAGCGAATCATGTCAGCTATGCCGAGAGTCTGCAATAAGCTTATTGAGAAGGGAAGGATCAATGGTGAGATGCCCAGTTGGAAGAATGCACAAGAGGCAGACATGAGGATGAAACAGCATGCACCAACTTGATTGCCCGGAAAGCACTTCTGTTGGGATGTGCGGTCTATTGCCATAGGCACACTGTATTGCAAGAACTTCTGCTCCCATTTCTTGTGCTCCCTTTCTGCTCTCCAGGGGACCACATGGCTCCTCACATAGCAGAGTACAAAAGAGGCCCTCAGCCACATATGCGTGATATAATGAGCCGAAGTATGTTTACATATTTTCTACATCTGGGATTCTATTCCTAGCTGTGGGCCTGGATCACAGCCGGAACTTGGACCAGCCAGACCTTCGGCCAGTCAGGCCTTGCATCAGCCAAGCCTTGGATAACAGCTAGACTTTGGATCACAGCCAGACTTTGGGCCATCCAGGCCTGGTGCCCACAACCTTGAACTGCCAAAACTATCCTCAGAAAAAAAGAATGATGTTGGAAGCATCACTCTGCCCGACTTCAAATTATACTACAAAGCGACAGTAATCAAAACAGCATGGTATTGGCAGAAAAACAGACACATGGAGCAGTGGAACAAAATCGAAAGTCCAGAAGTAAACTCATATTTATATGGGAAAATAATTTTTGACTAAAAAGCCAAAAAAACACAGTGAAGAAAGGAAATCCTCTTCAATAAATGGTGTTGGGAATATTGGAAGACCATTTGCAAAAGAAAGAAACTAGACTGTTGTCTATCGCCACACCCCAA
>NW_006431382.1:809442-813511 GCF_000325575.1 Pteropus alecto | reverse complement strand
ATATAATATATATATATATAAAATAACAAATAAGGCATATCTATATAACAAATAAGGCATATATATATATATATATATATGCCTTACTGTTAAAATGTACACCTAAAACTTACTACATTTTGTTAGTCACCATAAAATATTAATTAATTATTTTTTTAAAAAAATCTACAAGCTAACCCAGACAGCTTTATTCCACTTTGAGTCTTATGTTTTCCTAGGTGATCAATGACTCCAGCCAGGGCACTTAACCCATAATTCTGTCATCAGCTTATTGATATCTTTGCCTCAGATGCAAATATTTTTTTTAAAGCTCCTTGAGTACGTACCTTATAGCTTATATTAAGAATCATTAAATCCATGTCAATTTGTTAATATTATGTACTCAAATAACAATTGAGCACCAACAGGTGCCTTTGGGAAAATGTCTCACCTTTTATAGGACATAAGAATCACATAGCAAGCTTGTCAAAGATGATTTCTTGGACTTCATTCTCAGTAATCCTAATATAGTGAGTCAGAGTGAAGTTCCCTGAATTTGCATTTTTATCAAGTTCATAGATTATGTCTAAGAACCACACTTAGAGAAACACAAATTTATACAAAAAGGCTGAGCCTTGTGATATGGAATTTCTGGTTTTCTACCAAGTCAGGAATGGATATTTGGTGGAAGGTGTTAGATTTGGACATACAGAGACTTCTCAATTAATTCTATCACAGAAAACATGTGGCCTGCATTTTCATTTGGATTAATCTAGCTCCTTCAAAAGAAAACCCAAATTAACAGTAATTTAAATACATAAATATAAATTCTGCTGGCAGAATTTGGCATACTGGTAAAAGCAGGGTTCACCTCCTCTCATATCCGCATTTAAATTACAACCGAATTAGAAAACAATCAATGCGGAGAATCACCTGAAGTCCAGCTGATAGCAACACCTATGTCTGATAATATAAAGGAGCCACATCGAAGCCAGTAGGATGGGCAGGTTGGACCCGCATCTGTGGGTGGTGGAGGATCACCAGGAGACAGAGCAAGGCTGCAGAGGCTCTCCATAAGGAGAGGGGCATCATGACCTCTTTCCGGAGCTCCCCAGCCCAAGGTCCCAGCCCAGGGAAGAAGAGATTCCAATAATTCTGACTGTAAAAACCAGATGGGATTTCAGCCATCTGGGTGAGATGGACAGGGACTGAAACCCTAGAATCCCATTAGAAGGACTCATGCACAGGCTTTCTCAACTGCGAACACTCACCCAGGATGCCAGTGGTGGGTCAGAGGTATGTACGGGATTCATACCGAGAAAGTCTGCATTACCTGGCACCAGAACTATGGCTGGAAGGGCAGCCACCATTGTGCCTTAGTCTCCCCTCCCCCAATAGGGCAATCTACAAACCTCTTCAGCTTGATTGTGCATACTCCTCCCATGGAGCTATTAGGAAGTGCTGGCCTGAAGAGATCTGCCCGCTCCACCCAACCAGCAGAGTACTTGGGGTTTTTGTTGCTAGATGGTGGCCATGCTCTACACCCATTCTGGGCCAAGCATTCCCAGCTGGCGGCCAGAGTTGTGAGAACACACTTCTGTGATAGTTTCAGGCAGATAATTAGTGCCAAAATAGAATATGGGAGGATCTTGGGGATCTGTGGGCCAGTCCCAGACAGTAGCTGGTCTTGCTGTGATCTGGGACTTCTGTGGGAACGTGCAAACATTTACTGAAGTTACAGCAAGACTGAGGCTGTTTTTATCTGACTGCCATTGTCCCCCTGAGACCTCGCCCCACCCTACTCACAAATTGCCCCAGGAGGCTCACTGACAATGAACCACCATGGCCCTGCCCCTCCTCCCTGGGTATCCCAATCCATAATGGCAACAAACTTTGGCTAGCACAGGGCAGGAACTGCATGGAAATCAGTTGTAGGCAGACCTCTGCTGCAATATTCTGTCCAGTGAGTGCAGGGGTCTGTGATACCACCACAAATGGCAGCTGGTCTCACTGTGATCTGTTAACTACAGTGGGGATGTCTGGGCACAGAAGTTTCAGGAAAACTGAGGCTGTATTGGCCTGATGTCCCTTGTTTCCCTGAGATTCCACTCTGCTAAAGCCACAAAGTGCCTGCAGCCCATTGACAAGCAGCCTTGCCTGCCCTGCTTGGCTCTGGAGCTGCACATTCTGCACAGGCAACAGACCTTGGCTAGCACAGTGAGTGCATTTTGGTGAAGACAGTTGTGGGCAGACCACTGGTCCCTGTACAAACTACAATCTCTCTTGAGGGGATCTCAAGGGTCCGTGGAACTGTCACAGGCAGTAGCTTGTCTCCATGTAATCTGTGACTACTGCAGAAAGTGCTGACACAGAAATTACAGAAAAATGAGGCTATTGGCCTGATGGCCCTTGACTCCCTGAGCTCCTGCCCAATCCAATACACAAAGTGCTCACTGCACATTGATAGGCAGCTGCCCCTTTCCTGGAGAGGCACATTCAGGCCCAAAGTGAGCAGCAGCTGACCTTGCTATGATTGGAAACTTGTACAGGGAGCCACAGAGACAGTGCTGGCATGTAAATTGACACTGCAGTGGCAGGGAGAAATTTACTCCATATATCCAGGAGGCTCCTGGAGTCCCTGCACTACCCAACATGCATATCACCCAGAGACTTACCTGCAACTCTCTGATCCAGCATAGGCAACAACCATTTGCGGATCACTTTGTAGTTCCCACGAGGTAGTCCTGAGCAATCAAAAGGAGTGGATGATCTTGGCTTACTGGGGAGCCTCTCCAAAGGGGCCACAAAACCAATGCATCCCGAGGCTAGCACAAGAGCACAACAGTGAAAATCCTGACTAGCCCTATTAGCGGTACACACAAAAGGTGGTTGCAACAAGTACATAAGCCTGCTAGTGTGAATCCCACTCAGTGGGGTCAGCCCACACACAGTAACTCTTACCCTGTGAGTGCAGCCAGTTCCCACAATTAGTCAGCCTGAGTGTTAATATCATCCACTGATGTACTAACACAAGTAAGGCTTAGCGACAGCAGAAGATCATACACAATACACAAATATCACATCCAGAGCCCCCGGCATAGAGAATCAGGGACAGCGCACCACTGATTCACACAGGACACCTTCCACATTAGGCCATCTGGCCAAGGCATACAGACAAAACAAATATCCTTAACACATAGAAATGAACACAGAGAGGCTAATAAAATGACAAAACAAAGAAACATACCACAAATTAAACAACAAGAGAAAACTCCAGAAAATAAGCTAAATGAAATGGAGGCAAGCAACCTACCAGAGACACAGTTCAAAATAATGGTTATAAGGATGCTCAACGAACTTAGGAGAAGGGATGAGAACAATGAGAACCTCAACAGAGAGATAGGAAGCATAAAAAAGGACATAGAAATCTTAAAAAAGAACCATACAGTAACTGAAATAAAAAATACACTAGAAGGATTCAACAGTAGATTGGATGAAGCAGAAGATCGAATCAGCAAACTAGAAGACACGGTAGCAGAATAAGCCTAATCAGAACAACAAAAAGAAAAAATCATTTAAAAAAAATAATAGTTTAAGAGACCTCTGTGACAACATGAAGCATAACAATATCCAGATCATAGGAGTACCCAAAGAAAAAGAGAGTTTGGGATTGAGAATCTATTTGTAGAAATAATGACAGAAAATTTCCTTGATCTGGCAAAGGAGTTAGACATACAAGTTCAGGAAACACAGAGAGTCCCAGAAAAGAAATTCAAACAGACCCACACCAAGACACATCATAATTAAAATGCCAAAGTTCAAAGACAAAGAGAGAGTTTTGAAAGCAGCAAGAGAAAGGCAGCTTATTACTTACAAGTTTACCCCCATAAGAATGTCTGCTGATTTTTCAATGGAAAATTTGCAGGGTAGAAAGGACTGTCAAGAAATATTCAATGCCCCGTGTCGCAAGGGCGCGTAAATGCTGAAGAGGACTCGGACGCTTGTGATGAACGGGGTTGGAGGGTCTTTCAATACTCGAGCTCTTTCTTCTCACGCACCGAATTTCAGACACCAGAATAGTTAGGGAAAG
>NW_006431382.1:794724-809201 GCF_000325575.1 Pteropus alecto | reverse complement strand
AAGGTGGGGTAGCAATACTTACATAAAATATACTCTAAAACAAAGGGTATAATAAGAGAGAAAATAAGTCATTACATAATGATAAAGGAATTAATTGATCAAGAGGACATAACCCTAGTAAACATATACACACCCAACATAGAATCATCTACATACATAAAGCAATTATTGATTGACGTACATACATAAAGCAATTATTGACTGACGTAAAAGGAGAGATCAACAGTATACCCTCATAGTAGTAGACTAACACCGCATAGACACCAATGGACAGATTTTCCAGGCAAAGAATCAACAAGGAAACAATGGGCAAAAAAGCAACACTAGACAAGATGGATTTAATAGATATATTCAGAGCATTTTATCCAAAAGCAGCAAAATATACATTGTTCTCAAGTGCACAAGGAACATTTTCGAGGGTAGACCACATGTTATGACACAAAACAAGTTTCAATAAATTTAAGAATATTGAAATCATATCAACCATCTTCTCTGATCACAATGGTATGAAACTAGAAATCAACTTCAAGAAAAAAAATATGGGAAAATACACAAACCCATGGAAGCTAAATAACATGCTACTAAACAATGAATGGGTTATCAAGCAGATCAAGGAAGAAATCAAAAGATACCTAGAGACAAATAAAAATGAAAACACGACGACTCAAAATCCATGGAACACAGCCAAAAGAGTCCTAAGAGAGAAATTCATAGCAATACAGGCCTATCTCATGAAATAAGAAACAGCTCAAATAAAAAATTTTAGCTTACACTGAAAATAACTAGAAAAAGAACCGCAAACAAAGCCCAAAGTGAGTAGAAGAAAGGAAATAATAAAGATCAGAGAGGGAATAAACAAAATAAAATCTATTAAAACAATACACAAGATTAATGAAACCAAGAGCTGGTTCTTTGAAAGGATAAACAAAATTGACAGACCCTTAGCCAGATTCATCAAGGAAAAAAGACAGAGGACTCAAATAAATAAAATCAAAAATGAAAGAGGAGAAATAACGACAGACTCCACAAAAATACAAAAAATCCTAAGAAAATACTACGAGCATTATATGTCAACAAATTGGACAATCTAGAAGAAATGGATACATTCCTAAAAACATACAATCTCCCAAGACTGAGTCAAGACATAGAATCAGTAATCAAAGACCTCCCAAAAAACAAAAGTCCTAGACTAGATGGTTTCATAGGCGAATTTTACCAAACATTAAAGAAAAATTAACACCTATTCTTCTCAAACTATTCCAAAAAATTCAAGAAGAGAGAAGTGTCCCTAACTCCTTTTATGTGGCCACCATTACCTTGATTCCAAAACCAGACAAAAACATTACAAAAAAGAAAACTATAGGCCATTATCTCTTATGAACATTGATGCAAAATCTTCAAGAAAATATTAGCAAACCAAATTCAGCAATACATTCAAAATATCATATGCCATGATCAAGTTGGATTTATTCCTGGAATGCAAGATTGGTACAATATCCACATATCGATTATTATGATACACCACATTAACAGATCAAAAGATAAAAACCATATGATCATATCGATAGACACTGAAAAAGTGTTTGACAAATCCAGCAGTCATTTATGACAAAAACTCTCAGCAAAGTGAGCATAGAGGGAATATATCTCACATATGAAGGCCATATATGACAAATCTACAGCTAACATCATACTCAATGAGGAAAGGCTAAAAGTGTTTTCCTTAAACTCAGGAACAAGAGAGGGATGCCCACTTTCAAATTGCATTGGAAGTCTTTTCCACAAAAATAAGACAAAAAAGAAAAAAAAAGGTATCTAAATTGGAAAGGAAGAAGTAAACCTCTCGTTATTTGCCTATGATATGATACTATATATAGAGAACCCTGAAGATTCCACCAAAAAAATGTTAGAACTGATCAATTAATTCATTAAAGCAGCAGCATATAAAGTAAATATTCAGAAGTCAGTGTTATTTTTATACACTAATGATGAACTTTGGCAAGAGAAATTAAGAAAACAATCCCATTTACCATTGCATCGAAAAGTAGAAAATACTTGGGAATCAAATTAATCATGGAGATGAAGAAGATACAAATAAATGGAAGTGTATACTGTGCTCATTGGTTGGAAGAATCAACATTAAAATGGCCGTACTACCCAAAATAATCTATAGATTCAATGGAATCCCTAACAAAATACCAATGGCATTTTTCAGAGAGCTAGAACAAATAATCCTCAAGTTTATATGGAACCATAAAACACCCTGAATAGCCACGACAATCTTGAGAAAGAACTAAGTTGGACATATCACACTATTTGATATCAAACTATACTTCAAGGCTATGTTAATCAAAACATACATGGTACTTGCATAAAAACAGATACAGTGATCAGTGGAATGGAATAGAGAGCTCAGAAATAAATGCACACCTATATGCTCACTTAATATATGACAAATGAGGTAAGAATATAGAATGGAGTAAAGACAGTCTCTTCGTTGGTGTTGGGAAAATGAACAGATACATGCAAAAGAAAAAGAAAAAAAGAAACTAGACCACCTTCTTATACCGTATACAAGAATAGACTCAAAATAGATTAAAGACTGAAATGTAAGACCGAAACCATAAAACTTCTAGAAGAAAACATAGACAGTAATCTCTCTGATATTGCTAACAGTAATTTCTTTTCAGAATTATCTCCCCAGGCAAGGGAAACAAAAGAACAAATAAAAAGTTTTTGTACAGCAGAGGAAACCATCAACAGCAATAAACAAAAAAGACGACCAAGTGATTGGGAGATGATATTTGCTAATGATACATCTGATAAGAGGTTAATATCCAAAAATATATAAAGAATTCATACAACTCAACAACAACAACAACAACAACAAAACAATCCAATTAAAAAATAGGCAGAAGACTTGAACAGATATTTCTCCAAAGAGGAAATACAGATGTCAAAGAGACATATGAAAAGATGCTCAATGTCAGTAATCATCAGAGAAATGCAAATTAAAACCACAATGAGATATCATCTCACACCTGTCAGAATGGCTATCATCAATAAATTAAGGAACAACAAGTGTTGGAGAGGATGAAATGAAAAGAGAACCCTTATACATTGTTGGTGGGATTGCAAATTGGTACAGCCGCTATGAATAACAGTCTGGTGGTTCCTCAAAAACTTAAAAATGGATATATCTTTTGACCCAGGAATTGCACTTCTGGGTATTTATCCAAGGAAATGCAAAACAATAATGTGTAAAGTTCAATGCACCCCAATATTCATGGCAGCACAATTTACAATAGCCAAGAAGCAACTTAAATGCCCATCAACAGATGATTGGATAAATAAATTATGGTTCATATATACAATGGAATATTACTCAGCCACCATCATGCTTTCCTTACCATTGATCTGCTAAGGAATACCATTGTAGTCCATACTCCCCCCAACCTGAGAACATATTGAAAGGTGTATTGGAAATGGAAAATAGTTTACCTTCACTGAAATGCTGAAGTTCTACATCTGACAGTCTTACATGCAGAATCTAAGGAATGAAAAGAACAAACTAATCAAAAACAGACTCACGAATATAAAAGACAATCTGGTGACAGCCAGAGGGGAGGAGGTTGGAGGTTTGGGAGAAAGGGGTGAAGTGTTAAAGAAGTACAAATTAATAGTTGATAGATGGTCACAGGAATGGGGAGCACGGCTTAGAGAATGTAGCTAGTATTATTATATTGGCTAGGTGGGAAACCAGAGGAGAAAAGGAGCAATTAGGAAGATCGTTTTATAAACCATATGTCTAACCAATGTACTGTATACCTGAAACTATTTTAAAAAGTCATTAAAAAGAAGAAAAAAATTAATTCTTTCACACAAAAACATCCACAGAAAGTTCTGGTCAACAACCCATTGGTATCTCATCTGGACAGAAAATCAACAAGGAAAGATTGGCCTTAAATGACACATTAGAACAGATAGATTTAATTGATATTTTTAGAGCATTTACCCCTAAGCACCAGAATATATATTCAAGTGTACACAGAATATTTTCCAAGATAGACCACATGTTAGGCCACAAAAATGTCTCAAAAGACTTAAGATTGAAATATCAAGGACCTTCTCTAACCACAATGGTATAAATCTAGAAATAAATTACAAAAAAAAAAAAACTGAAAAACAAGCAAACACATGGAGAGGCTAAATCACATACTACTAAACAATGAATTAGTTAACAATGAGATCAAGGATGATATCAAGAGATACTTAAACCAAAGTCCAGCTGTATAAAATAGCTAGCTTATCTTAGTTTTTGTGGGCAAAATATGTTTTCTCAGGAGCATAAAAAGATTACTTTATGCAAGACCCATATTTTATGATTTTCTCCTATCCTTACTTCCAAGTGCAGAGAAGTCTAGCTCTATGTTATATACAATACACGTACTTGTTGAATGTGTATTTAACTCTGAAATATAACAGGTTTTTCAAAGGCCTCATTACAATCATGTTCTAATTAATTACTTCCCAAATTCTAGTAATCAAATTGGCACCTGGCTGTGCAGATTCCAGTGCTCACTATAAGATCTACTAAATTAGAATCTGAGGAAAGGTAAAAGACTTGATTTCTATATTTTAACAAGCTCTTTTGGTAAATGTGATGGATCCTAACAGTGCAAAAAACTGTGGCTGTTAATCTGAGATGCAGAGAAAATCCATCTGAAGAGCTTTTAATTATTTTAATAAAAATATTCTTGCCCTGGACATTCTTATTCAGTAAAGCTGAGATAAAATTTTGTGACTGTATTTCATAACATTTCTTGAAATAATTCTGTTACTCATCTCTGATAAGGAAGGCTTCTCTGGAAAAACACTTATTAGCCCTTTAAACAGAAACTTATTCTTAATACTTGTCATCATTCTTCCACTGCCCATACACTTCCTCCAGAGAGATTTTGAAATATTCCCTTCACAATTTTACCACTAACCAGTCTTCGTAATGTTTCAGGTTCCCCAGGGACTCACCCTGCATCTGCAATCCCAGGGGGAATAATCAGGTTCAGTGAAGCATAATTTAATGATCTACATTGTTTAACATTTACGACTGTTTTGATCATCCCACAGGAGGTAGGAGGTGGGATTTTACTCAGGGTTCATTGTAATATATTTGTTTATTAAACTACAGCCCAGGCATATTCATTGTGACAGTGTGCTTGAAGTTTATCCATCTCCTTTTGTAAATACATAATTCGTGCCACTGTTGATGGGAATTGCAGCTTTCTAAAGAAGAAGGAAGGAAAAAAACCCAAATCTTGTAGTGATGGCTCAGGAAATTATTGAAAACATAAATGTTAGCACAATTATGTACAGTCTCCATCTGCTTCCTAGCCTGATGCATTTAGGTGTGCTATTTATAGAACAAGTGTGTCTGCATTTATCAATTTGGGAAGGCCCTTGTAGAAGTAGATGTTTCTATCAGATCTCTTTAAACCGGGAACACAGCAGGTTTGGCCTTTATTGGGTAATAAAGCACTGTAATCTAAGCTCTACTTTTCTATCATTGTTTCTAAGGGTGATCATGGATGACGCAAGGAAGCAAAAGTTCATAATGTGTAATCAGTGTAAAATTTCTATTTACACCTTCCACCCCACTCCACTGAAATTGGGCTTCTGGAAACAAACTAGATAGTGAATAATAGAAGACATTGAGCACTTACCATGTGCCATGCATTTTTGAGGTGTTTTAAGTACACTTTCTGTTTAATTTTATTCTTGCAACATTATAGAGTAGCTAGAATATTACTATTATCTTTACCATCTACATTTTTTTTACAGGCGAGGAAGTTGAAACACAAAGTGTTTAATTTTCTCACACTCAGTCAGTCAATGACAGAGTAGACTTCAAACCCAGGCAATCTAGATTCAGAGCCAGAGCTCTCAATCACCATGATATACTGACTGCTAAGGAAACTTGTTAAGAGTGGAAACAGAACCATCACTTCCAAGCTGGGAGATTTGGGGCAAGTTACCTAATTTCTTGGAGTCTCAATTTTATCATCTGTAAAATGAGGAAAATAGTATAGTAGAGTCATATTACATTTGTGCACTTAACTTAGAAGCTAATTTTAATATCCTAACATCTCATTCATCTCTGAGGAACAATCTCACTGTCTTGTGTAATTCTCATTCCAAACAAATCTGAACATGTATTAAAGTTACAGAGACCTAACATAAAGATAGTGTGAAGTAAAATGTGCAGATCATCAGCAACACTTTAGAATTCTCTAGTAATCCTCCATCCTCTTCTAGGAATTTGATAGCTATCTCAAAGACAGTATGGTTTGGATTCTTTTGGCACCAGTACATAACGTTTTGTTTTGTTTTTGTTTATTCCTTTAGTTTAGCTCAGGGACTCTCAAATTTTAGTGTGTATAAGAATTATCATACAGTAGTAAATACACAAAACTGTATATTTTTCTTTGTGAGCAATTTAAGGGATTGTGATGAATAATTTTAACTCTGTACATTCTTCACATATTTGTGTGAAATACAAATACCCAAGTACCCAACACCTATGTCTTACCTTAGAGGTGTTTTAAAGACTAACTGATATAACATTAATGAGTATGTAACATAGTGCCTGGCATATGGTAGATGTTAAAAAATATTTAAAATGTGTATGTGAGTATAAATAGTGTAGAAATCATAAATTAATCATAGCATCATGTTATAATTGTTAAAGACAAGAGGTCCAGGGGAAGCTTCTCTGGTTTATATTTTTTTTCCTCCACTTATTAACCATACAACATAAATTATTTACTTAGTCTTCCTGTGACTAATTATCTCCTACCTAAAAAAAAATGAGAATAATAACAGCCTTGTGAGATTATTGAAAGAATTAAGTGACTTAATAAGGAAAAATACTTAGAGCAGGACCTAGCACAGTAAATGCTAATTATTATTACTATTTATCCAAGAAGGTAATTTCTGTACTAGCTATTGAGAAAAGTTATGGCAAGAGATTGTTGAAAGAAAAGAGGAAGGTCCATTCTCATATTACGGTACGCACAGAGGCCAGACTGAGCAAGATGGGGATAATCTGAGTGGCTACAGTCAGGGGCAGCATTATGTATAAAGGTAGATAATCATCCATCTCATTTCCAGGTTCTTTAGAGAAAAGTTTCTTTGGATGTGTCAGAATTGTGTGTAGCTCACAGCAGGCCTATTTGCAGCAGCTTGCTAGGTACTCAACATTTCTGGTTTCAATTAGCTTGGTGATATTGCATCTTATAGTCAATAATTATATAAAGCACCTGTTTTATTTCTAATTAAGATATAAAAAACATTATTTTCTATCTTTCATGTTTATTGGAACCTCTCTGGTGTGCAAAAAATAACTGCCATAAAGCCTTTGAGGTTGAAGGTCACCTTATTTTTTCTTATACACTCATAAATAGGGAAAATAGATGTCCTGAGTTTAGCTTGAGATATAATATGCAATATAGCAGTTTGTTTAATAGTCTAAAATTAAATTAAAATATTCACAAAAACTATTTTTGCTGCATGAGTAACCTTTGTGAAGTTCATAATATAAAGTACTAACACTAAACACTGTTAGTGTTATAAGTATCTCCTCCTTCCTGAAGCCCATTGTAAGTATTAAAAACTCGATATCATTTTCCTGATGAAAAAAGGAGCAAAACATAATATTTTGCCCTAAGAGATATGAAAGTGAGACCATAAACAAATTAAAAAGAAAACAGGTACTATTAGAGTCACTGATTACAACATGTAATATCACTAAGCAAACTTAATTTAGAGTGTCAATTTCACGATCAGATTTTATATGGAAATGTAAATTATCTGATAGAGTTCTACTCTCAAAGAGTTCACTGTCTACTTGATAAGATGTCACATTTATGCACTAGGATAAAAATGGAGGATGGTATATGTTCAAACCAAGTGGAGTGGTAGAGATGTGTCAGTAATATAGAAATTTAGAGACATAACAGATCATTTAGAGCTGATAGTTAAGGAAAGTACCATGGCAGAGAGCACAGAAGGGTTGGTATGTTGCATGATAATTTATTAATTTTACAGTTTAATGAGCAAATTTCTTGGTACTTCTTATCTCCACTGAAGAAAAAAGGGAATGTCTTAGAAATCTAGAGTTCCCTTAACTTCAGAGGAGGAATAAATGAGATTTTATATTAGAGCAAGTGAGGAAAAGTTAACATCCTGAAAATAACATTGTTTGAATGAGGAAGCCCAATAAAGAAAATGACAAGTTATTGACTGTTACAAGCTGAATTGTGCTCCTCCCAGATTTGTATGTTGAGGTCTTAATCCACAGTACCTCAGAATATGACTGTACTTGGAGATAGGGTGTTTAACAAGATAATTAAGTTAAAATGGAGTCATTTGTGTGGACTTTAATCCAATATAATGGTGTCCTTATAAAAAGAGATTAGGACACAGACATGTACAGAGAGAAATTCACGTGAAGACACAGGGAGAAGACAGCCATCTATAAGCAATGGAGAGAATCCTCAGAAGAAACAACCTTGCTAACACCTTGATCACAGACTTCTAGCATCCAGAACTATGAGAATATAATTTTTTTGTTGTTTAAGCCACCCAGTCTGTGGTATTTTGTTATGGTAACCCTAGCAAACTAATACAGTGAATGAAAACAACAGCTATTGTTTAGCTCTTGTTTCTGCTAAGCATTTCTTTTGTACTGGGTTGGCTCAGATAATATTGATTGGCTTCACTCATATGTTTGGAGTTGTTCATCAGATGGAAGCTGGATGATCTAGGATGACTTCATTCACTTATCTGGAGGTCGACAGTATTTTGCCTGTGGTTTCTTATTTCTTCTCCATGTAGCCTCCTAATTCTCCAGAAGGCTTATGTCAGCTGCTTTACCTGGTTATTCCAAGGTGCCAAGAGCAGCAATAAAGAGCAAGCTCCAAAGCTGAAGTACTTTGAAGATCTCTTGTTTGTGTCACATTTGCTAATATCACATGACCAAGCCCAGATTTAAGCAGGAGAGAAAATGACTTAACCTCTCAATGAAAACAACATCAAACAGAGTCACTTTGAATGGTGTGTGTGTAGAAGGATGAATATAATCTATGGCCAATTTTGCAATTCACCACAGAGGAAACAGCTGTTTGTTGGTTCAAAAGTTTAAGAGAAACAGATTCATGTTCTTTTCCCCCTAGATCTCTAGAGATTGGTATAAGGACTGGGCCAGAAGTAGAAGAGATCTAAGTGATATAGTGAATAATGATTTGAATGTGACAATAACTTGAATGAGGATGATTGAATGAGAATCATTAAAAAAAAACTAAGCACTTAAACCCTATGAGTGTTGATGATTCCTTGTGAACAAGTTTAGTAGGCTGAGTAAAATTACCATCAGAACCTTTAAGCTTCAAAGGACCGTAATGGACAAGGCATGAAGCTAAAAGTTAAGAAGTACTTTAGGAAGTCACGGAATAGGTCAGATGGTAAAGGACCAGAGTTGAAGCTACATCAGGTCACTATAAGGGGAAGCGACAGACAATGATAACTTTTAGGGGGACACTCAAAAGCACCGAAAACTCTAATACAACCATAAACAAGGAGAAGGCATTCTCATATAAAATCCCAAATGACTGACAGAACTTTTTATCAAACTTGATGAGTTGTTGCTCAAACTGGATTTAATTTTATTTAAAAAACATAGAGCAATAACTTTGTCTTTCATTGAATCCTAAGTATTGTGGGAAAAAATTGATACCTAGAAGTAGAAATCTATGTAAAAGAGAAGGGCATTCCAAACAGGATTAACAGAATTAAAGAAAAATATTAGGACTTCTGGCCAAGATGACCAAGTAGGTAGATGCTGTGCTCACCTTCTATCTCAACCACATCAAAATTACAACTAAACTACAGAACAACCATTGTTGGGAGTCATCCGAGGTCTGGCTGAACAGAAGTCCTACAACTGGGGACATACATAAGAGATCAACTTGACATTGGTAGGAGGGGCAAAGACATGAAACGGGCTGGCCACACAACCACTAGCACACAAGTGCATGTGGCAGTTGAGATTCTGGAGGGATATCTTGGCTGCAGAGATCCCTCCGGAGGAACAAAGGACCCTGGCTCCACACCAGACTCCCCATCCCGGGTTCCAGTGTGAGGAAGAAAAGTCCTCACAAACTCTGGCTGTGAAACCCAGGAAAAATTGTACTCACAAATACACACAAAGGGCTGCAGGAGTTGAAGACATTCCTCTTAAAGTGTCCGTGCATGGACTTACTCACTGACAGACTCACTAGTGCAGAGCTCAGCTGCAAAAATGCACCAGGTACATACAATGGGGAAATGAATTGTCTGGCTTCAGTGCAGGGGCTGGAGAAGCAAATTTTTCCCAGAGAGAAGTGCTGGCAGACTCCACTGTTACTTTGTTTAGACCTCCCCTCACCAAGTTTGCAGACACAGGTGACAGCCATATTTGAATCTCTACCAACGTGGCTGACACAAGTTGCCCCACCTTGGTGATTCCCAGAACCCTCCCCCACCCCACCAACTTATAGGCCTGCCCAAGCAGCTTCCAGTGGCTTTTTCCATCCAATGGCCTGTCTTGGTTCATGCTGCAAACTTTTCTAAAATCTCTCAAAGTTTCACAAAACTCAAACAAGCATCATCTGATCTCAGCGTGCCCTGTGCCTCTTGCTGAGCAGTCCCCAGCCTAGCACTAAAAGTGGCTGGCCTTGGATTGCAGCTTGGTCTCTCAAGGCACCTCAAGCTCATCATGGGGGCGGGGCATCTGCAAATTGCCTGTTGACTCTTGCCAGGTGGCCTCTGGTGGTGCACAAGCTGAGCTAGGACTGTGGTGGAGCTGCTAACAAGAGGTCCTGGAGCTAGCAGGCCCAGTGGCCAGCTTTGATCAAGCTGGAGCATTGTCCATGGCTGCATTGGAGGATACACACAAAGGGCAAATTGAACCAGCACAAGAGATCTGCTTAAGTGAATTCTGCCTTTTTAGGGTCATCCCCTCATTGGCCAGTCCTCACAATCAGTCCAAGGGTCAATGCCTCCAATTGACAGGCAAACAGTAACTAAGGCTGAACTACAACAGGAGGACACACACAACCCGCATAAGAGACCCACTTAAAACACTCAACTCAGGTGACCAGGGAATACTGTGCCTCTGGGCTCTACCCCTAATACATGAAGCTACTCTACAAAACTGGGAGACATAGTAGCCCTACCTAATTTGTAGAAACAAACAAAAGGAAACAGCCAAAATGGGGAGACAGAGAAACATGTCCCAAGTGAAAGAACAGAACAAAGTTCCAGAAAAATAACTAAATAAAATAGAGACAAAAATCCTACCAGATGCAGAATTCAAAACTCTGATTATAAGAATGCTCAACGAACTTTGAGGAAGAGTAGACGAATTCAGTGAGAACGCTAACAGAAAGATAAAATGCATAAAAATGGAGATAGAAAACAAAAAAGAACCTGTCAGAAATGAAGAATACAATAACTGAAATGAAGAATACAATAACTGAAATGAAGAATACATTGGAGGTAATCAACAGTAAATTAGATGAAGCAGGGTTTCAAATAAGTGATGTAAAAGATATGATAGCAAAAAGGTTAAGATAAAGAAAGAATCTTTTAAAAAGTTTTTTTATTTTTTCAATTATAGTTGACATACAATATTATATTAGTTTCAGGTGTACAACAGTTATTATACTTTTATACAGCTTATGAAGTGATTACTCAGATAAATCTAATACCCATCTGAAACCATACATAGTTATTACAATACTACTGACTATATTATTCATACTATATTCTATACCCTTATGATTACTTTGTAACTACCAAGTTGTACCTCCTTGTCCCCTCCCTTTCACCTATCCTTCCACACCCGCAATCTGACAACCATCAAAATGATCGTTGTAACTATGAGCTTGCTTCTGTTGTTTGTTTGTTTACCCTGTTCACTAGATTCCACATATGACATTTGTCTTTCTCTGTCTGGATTACTTCACTCAGCATAATATCCTCTAGGTCCATCCATGTTATTGCAGATGGCAATATTTCATTCTTTTTATAACTGAGTAATATTTCATTGTGTATATATATGTGCCTCCTCTTCTTTATCTATCCATGCATTGATAAACACCCAGGATGCATCCATATTTTGTCTACTGTAAATAATGCTGCAATGAACAGATGGATACAAATGTCACTTCATAGTAATATTTTGAGTTTCTTCAGATAAATGCCCAGAAGTGGGATTACTGAGTCCTTCTTTGTCTCTTGTTATGGCCTTGTTTTAAAGTCTATTTTGTCTGGTATGAGTATTGTTTTGTTTTTGTTTTTTTTCTTGGTTTGTTTCGATTTTCATGAAAGATCTTTTTTCATTTCTTCACATTCAGACTGTTTGTGTCTTTCGATCTGAACTAAGTTTCTCATAGGAAGCATATGTAAGAGTCTTATTTTGTTATCCATTTGGCTACTCTATCTTTGAATTTGAGCATTTAATCCATTTACATTTAAATTAATTGTCAACAGATATGCAGTTATTGCCATTTTATAATATATGTGTGTATATATATTTTCTTCTTCTTCTTCTTCTTCTTCTTCTTCTTCTTCTTCTTCTTCTTCTTCTTCTTCTTCTTCTTCTTCTTCTTCATCTAATGCGTACAAACAAAAGAACGAAAAATTATTTGTTTTGTTTTCTCATTTCTCCTCCTCCTCTTCCTCTTCCTTCTCCTCCTCTTCCTTCTTTTCCTTTCTTCTTCAAAACCTCCCTCTAATATTTTCTGTAATACTGGCTTGGTGGTGATAAACTCATTTAGCTTTTTCTTGTCTGGAAAGTTCTTTATCTGTTCTTCAATTCTAAATGATAGCTTTTCTGGGTAAAGCCATCAGGGTTGTAGATCTTTGCTTTTCATCAGTTTGAATATTATGTGCCAATTAGTTCTGGCCTGCAACATTTCTGTTGAGAAATCAGCTGACAGTCTTATGGGAGCTCCCTTGTATGTAAATATCTATTTTTCTCTTGCTGCTTTTCAGATTCTCTGTCTTTAAATTTTGGAATTGTAATTATGATGTGTCTTGGTGTGGGTTTCTTTGGATTCACCTTGTTTGAGACCATGATTCTTGGATTTATATATATATTTCCTTTGCCAGATTAAGAGAGTTTTCAGCTGTTATTTCTTAAAATATGTTTTCAATTTTTTGCTCTCTCTTTTCCTTCTGGTATTGCTATGATGCAAATATTGGTGCACTTGAAGTTTTTCCAAAGACCCCTTAAACTATCCTAATTTTTTTGAATTGTTTTTTTTTTTTCTCTCATTGCTGTTATGTTTGGGTGTTTTCTGCTACCTTATCTTCTAAATTGCTGATTCAATCGACCACTTTTTCTAATCTACTGTTGATTCCCTTCAATGTCATCAGTTATTGTATTATTCATTTCTGACTGATTCTCATTTATGTTTTCTATCTCCACTTTTAAGTTTTTTTTATCTCTTTGTTAATGTTTTCACTGAGTTCATCTACCCTTCTCCTAATTTCATTGAGCATGTTTATAACAAATATTTTGAAATCAATATCTGGTAGATTGCTTGTCTCCATTAGGTTTAGTTCATTTTTTTGGAGCCTTTTTTTCATTTGGGTCATATTTCCACATTTTTCCATTTTGGCTGTTTACTTCTTTTTGTTTCTATGTATTAGGTAGGGCTGCTCTGTCTCCCATGGTGGGATATCAGGGAATTACTAAGGTGGGGCAACCCATGTTAGCTATACTGATGGAGATTTTGACATGGCACCAGCTTGGTCCACAATCTGGGAGGCAGGGAAGGCTCAACAAAAAAAACAATGCTCTTTGACAGCTCTTCTGTCCTGGAGAATGCCACCCCTCTGGCCCTTGCCCTGAATCCAGACAACTCAATTCCTCTCCATATGTTCATGGTATCCCTCAAGCTTCTTTCCCAGAGCTGGAGTTGAGAGCAAGTGAGTCTGTCATCAAGTAATTCTGCTCACCTTTAAGAAGAATGCATGTGACTCTCTCAGTGCTAAGCCACAATCTCTGCTAGTTTTCACAATTGAAAGTTGTGGGAACCTTCCTTTCTGCCACTGAAACCTTGGGCTGGGGAGCCTAGCATGGGGCTGGAACTCCTCGCTTTTCCATGGGGACCTCCGCAGCCAAGATATTTCTTCTGTTCCTCAACATCCACCACGGGGTGGGAGCAGCCCATTTCATGTCTCTGCCCATCTTACAGTCTCAAGGAGGCCTCCTCTGTTTATCTCCAGCTGTTGGACTTCTGTTCAGCCAGATTTCAGGCAACTCCCAGTGATGCCTATTCTGTAGTTTAGTTGTAGTTTTGATTGGTTGTGAGAGTAGGCAAGCACAGCATTTACCTACTCTGCCACCCTGAATGGAAGCCAAAGAGAAAGCA
>NW_006431382.1:790141-794706 GCF_000325575.1 Pteropus alecto | reverse complement strand
AAAAAAAAAAAAGCAGTAAATTACATACAGGAAGTTCCCACAAGACTGTTAGCCGATTTCTCAACAGAAACTTTGTAAGTTTGTAGAAATTGGCAGGAAATATGCAAAGAGATGAAAAGCAAGGATCTACAACCAAGACTACTCTATCCATCAAAGCAACCATTTAGAATCAAAGGACAAATAAAAAGCTTCCCAGACAAGAAAAAGCTAAAGGAGTTCATCACCACCAAGTTAGTAATACGAGAAATGTTAAAAGGACTTTTTAAGAATGAGAAAACAGATAAAAATATGACTAACAAAATGTCAATAACTACATATCTATTATCAATTACTTCAAATGAAAAAAAGGATTAAATGTTATAATCAAAAGATAGAGTGGCTCAATGGATAAGAAAAGAAAACCCTTACATATGCTGTCTACAAGAGACACTTCAGATCAAAAGACATGCACAATGTAAAAATATCCATGTCATAGGGGTACCTGAAGGAAAACAAGATGTTGAAGAGCTATTTGAAGATAAAATGATGAAATCTTTCCTCACCTAGTAAAGGAAATAGACATACAACCACAAGAAGCTCAGAGAGTCCCCAGAAAAGAGTAACTCCAAGAGGCCTACACCAAGACACATCATAACTAAAATGCCAAAGTTAAATACAGAGAGAGAATCTTAAAGGCAGCAAGAGAAAACCAGTTAGTTACCTACAAGGGAACACCCAGAAGACTGATTTCTCAAAAGAAACTATGCAGGACATAAGGGCTTGGTACAAAATATTCAACATGATAAAAATGCAGGATCTACAATCAAGAATACTTTATCCAGCAAAGAAATCACCTAGAGTCGAAGGACAGATAAAGAGCTTTCTAGACAAAAATAAACTAAAAGAATTTATCATTACTAAGCCAGTATTACAGGAAATGTTGGAGGGACTTCAAGAAAAAAACATGTATCAAAACAGGAATAAAGAATGGTAATAATTACATTTCTATCAACAGGTACCTCAAATGAAGAGGAATTAAGTGTTCCAACCAAAAGATAGAGTGACTGAATGGATAAGAAAACAAGATCCCTACAGATTAAAAGTCACACACAGACTGAAAGGAAGGAGATGGAAAAAGACATTGCCTTGATGGACCTAGAGGGTATTGCTCTGAATAAAATGAGTCAGATCAAGAAAGAAAAATATCACTTAATTTCATGTACATGTGGAATCTAAAGAAGAAAATCAACAACAACAACAAAAGTGTTAATTAACTCATAGATAGAGAATATTTAGAGGGATACTAGATGGGAGGGTAGTTGGGGGGACAAAAATGGGCAAAGGAATTAAGAGGTACAAATAGATAGTTGCAGAATAGACATGGAGATATAGAGTGTAGCATGAGAAGCTGGTTAATAAAGTTGTAATAAATATGTAAGGGGGAAGAGGGATACTAGATTTAGTGGGGTGAACAATTTGTGAGTTATAAAGATCTCTAATCACTATGCTATAAAACTGGAACTGGTATATTATAGTATGCCAACTATAATTGAAAAAATAACTCATTGAATATAAAAAAGGAAAAAGTCAATAAAAATATAAAATAAAATATTGAAATAAAGTAAAAAAAGAAAAAAAGTACAAGGAATTTCCTAACATATTTTACCAAATAGTTCACATTTGTTTTCTAGACTGTTTTCTGAAATATATTTTGCTTGTCAATGGAAGCCAAGGAAGTCAGAAGTCAAGCTCTAAGGTTTCTGTACCAAATCGAACAACATGATCTTGGGCAAAATTTTAAAATGAGCTTCCTTGACTTGGTAATAAAAATTTTTATGATAATTTTGACAATTAAAAAAAAGACACACAGACTGAAAGTAAAGAAATGGAAAAATATCTCATAAAAATTGAAATAAAAAAATTATCTATGATAGCAATACTTATACCAGACAAAATATTCCAAACAAAAGGCTATAAAAAAGACAAAGAAAGGGTGGCTCCATAGTGTAGTGGTTAGCACATCTGCTTTACATGCAGAAGGTGGACCCTTGCCCCGGGTTCACCAGGCCCCAGGTGCACCAGGCTCAGGGTGTGTGCTGCAAGTGTGTGGGAGGAGATGCCCTGCCTTCAGAGATCCAGTTCTTAAGGGGAGATAGCAACAACTGTAGGTCAGGGGTGGAAGTGGTGGGGGATTAAAGAGGGGAAAAGAAAGACAGAGAAATCCCTCTTCTGGGTCTTTATCTAAGAAACTCAAAATACTACTTTGAAGTGACATTTATATCCATATGCTTATTGCAGCATTATTTACAATAGCCAAAATATGGAGGTAACCTGAGTGTCCATTAGTGGATTAATGGATATAAAAGAGGTAGTACATATGTACAGTAAAATATTGCTCAGCCATAAAAAAAAATTAAAAGAGAATGAATTTTTGCCATCTGCAAAACATGGGTGGACTTAGAGCATATTTTACTCAGTGGAGTAAATCAGACCAAGAAAGACAAATGCCACATAATTTCACTTACATATGGAATCTAAACAAATAAAACAGAAGCCAACTCATAGACACAGAGAACATTTTCAGATGGGCAGTGTTGCCAGATGGGCAGGTGTTGTGGGGAGTGGATGAAAGAAGAAAAGGATAAAGAAGTACAAATTCATAGTTACAAAGTAGTCATGGGATATAGAGTACAGCATAAGGAATATAGTCAATAATATTGTAATAACTATGAACTATGTATGGTGTCAGTTGGGTACTGGATTTATGGAGGTGTTTATTTCATAAGCTATATAGACCTCTAATAACTATGTTGTACCTAAAATCAATGCAATATTGTATGCTAACTATAATTGAAAAATAAAATATTAAAAAAGAGAGAAGATTATGTGGAAGTTGTAGTGTGTGTGTGTGTGTGTGTGTAGGATGTGTGGGTGGAGTGTGTAGAGTTCGAGAGTGTGGGTGGAGGAAAAGAGGCAATAATGGTAGCCAAAAAGTACTTGAATAGAAGGGTTGGTGCATATTATGGAATACCTCTAATACTAGATCAAGAGGTTTAGACTTGATCTGGTAAGTAATAGGAAGAACTAAACAAAAGTATTTTTTTAAGAGTTATTTTAGGAAGATGAAAAATACCCAAGAATCCAGTGTTCTCAGAAATGTCATGAAATTTTGATTAAAAAGAAATAAAATTATTTCTCTTTAATTTAAAAAAATAATACCTGCCTTTTGGTACCTTAGGCAGATGCAGGAGACATGACATGAATTCACAGAATTGTGCTGGCTCAGAATTCTTAGCGACTAGCAACGAATCCTCTCTCAGTTACAATCATTAGCTGGGAGTCGTTTATTCAGTGCCTACTACCAAGGTATGTGTGAATTTCTTGATCAGTAATGCAACATAATTTCATGGAAAATGTTGAGCTTGAAGCCACATAGGACTAGTTCCATCTCTGCTACTTACTAGCTATGACACTTGGACACTGTTTTTTATCTTTATATGCTCCAGACTTCTCATATGAAAAATAGAGGAGTGATAATAACAGTATATATCTTATATGCTGACTTGATTATTAAATAAAAAAAAATGTATGTAAGCATTTAGCATGGACACAACCAGTAGTAGATATTTAGCAAGTGTGAAAGCTAGACACAGGAGGATGGTGTTTCCCCCTTTCCTTATCACTCTCCCTACCTGGGCCTAGGCTTACATGACTTCTTATATTCATTATTGTTGCTGAAATTCAGATCAAGCAAAGTTCTCTAATGGACAGTGACAATTCAGATTTTGTTTTGTTCATTTTTCATGGGGAAAAGAGAGAGTTAATATATCAGTTGCTTGGGAATATTTCTTTCTTCAAAAGATGAGGTTTTTGAGAACTTTTTTCAAAGACAATTTACTCTGTGTCCTTGAGACAGTTAATTAAATAGGCTAATTTGGGAAAACTATGTCTGCTATGAAGTCTTGATAAGGAAATATCTGCTTGGCTCACTTTCCTACTTTCTATGGAGGAAGTCAGGGTTTGAAGACAATAAGGTATAAGACACTACCTTGAAAAAACATTAACTGTTTCTCAAGTCAAAATCTAGAAAACTCAATTCATTGTACCATTTACACTTTTTTCTACCTTTTGCCCCATCTTATCTTCTTCATCAGTATTCCTTCTATTGTCATATTGAGATAGAATATAAGAAAGAATAGTGGGGCAAAAAAAGAATGGAGGCAAGAAGATGCTGGATTCAGAATAGTTGAGGAGGACTAGACCTATTCAGTTGTAACTTGTTCCATCTTACTTTTTATCATTACCAGCAGGCCTTAGGAAGAGTCTTAGAGTTCTAAAAAATACCTGAGAAAGAGCTCTGTGGTTTTCAACTTTTAAAATAACAGATTTTTTATTTATTCAATAAACATATATTTTGTACCTAATATGTACTTGACACAATTGTGGAGACAATGTCAAAAGATCAACGAAGACCTAGTTCGTCTATTCACCATAATAACTCCAAACTGATTAAAATATCTTATTTCTGCAAAGTCTTAAAAAAAAAGATACCTTCTTTAATCCAGATAATGTATGACTGAGAGCAC
>NW_006431382.1:785179-790121 GCF_000325575.1 Pteropus alecto | reverse complement strand
AGTAAGCCAACTATTGCCCTATACCTTGAACTAGAACTCATATGTTTTCTCCCAGGTCAAACAGTATCTGGTCCTCTAATTTTCACTTAACTCTAATTGATAATATTGAAATTTTCATCTTAGTAATGCCAAATCAAATATAGCACATCTCCTTTATAAGGCTGACATCCAGAAACAATATGAATATTAGCCTTATGATCTATTCACATTCAGGATTTTGCCTTTGGAGGAACATGATTTAAGCTATTATTGAGTGATTTTTTTATAATGGCATTCTAATGTTGAATAACCATTTTGAAAATTAAATAATTTTTTTTAAATCATTTTTAAATGTCTAAAATATGTAATCCAAAACTTGATGGGATGTTTGGCAGCAAGAAATTTAGTGAATAATTTAGTGTCTCTTATGTCCTGACATCAAGTGACATGGTGAGGTCATTTTTCACTTCTATTTTTAAAAAGTAACCTGAGAATACTTTTTTCCCTTCCACTATACCAATCAGAGAACTGGTATCTTTCCATATGCAGAAATAATACTTTGACATTCCTATAACTTAAAATATTGAAATTTAAATCACATTGCATCTTGCTGTCAAGATTGCATTAACCAATCTCAAATATATAAAAAATGACAGTATAATAAAATACAGAGTGTAATAAATTACTAAACTTCTGTATTTCATATATGTGGAGAGAGGGTTGAATTAAGAGCTTGAATCTCCCTGCTCAAACTTGTCTCAATGTTCTAACATTTGTAGAAAAGGAAAAAAAATAAATTAGTATCCAATTCTATCCTTAGAAGACATCTCTTGCTCAAGCAGAAGTTGTCTTCACAGTAGCACTAAAATTTATTTAAAATTAATATTTACCATGGGCCAGATAGGGGTGGGAATGGGATATGTACTGAAGAATTTAATTGAACAGCTGTTCTAAGAGCAGAATATCCAGAGTCACACTGATTAAGGGGCCAGATTAAATATAGATCTTAGGAGGTATCACCCTTTTTTTCCCCAAAACCAGAAGTATAGCAGCAAAGGCTAGCTTACTTCCCATCCACTTATAATCAAAATCGGAAATTTTGTAGTACATCATGGGAAATAAATAACTTCTTTGAAACTTGGTAAACTGGCACTGTTCTTCAACAACCAAATAAAATATCACTTTAATGTATAATAAGGCGTAATACTTTTCTTAAGGTATTCAAAATATATTTATGGAGCACTTACTGTGTAAAATGTACTAATCTATTTGCCAAGAAAACAGATAAGAATAATAATGATAATAACTACATCATCACAATGGTCAGCGACTCATACGATGTTTACTATGGGCAAATCACACTACTAGGTATTTTATATATAATACTTCATTTAACCCTCACAGCAGGCTTATGAGATGAGGATAATTATTATCACCATTTTAATAATGAAACATAAGAGCTGGCTTAAGTGACTCTCTCATGAGTACATATGCAGTAAGTAGTAAAGTTGAGATTCAAACCCAGGCAATCTGCTATAGAGTCTGCACTCTCATTGAATTAATAGTCAAGTTACAGGAGACAGACAATAACATATAAGTAAATGCATTAATAAAAAAGACAATGTAGGCTAACAATAATTGTTTTAAAGAAAATAAAACAGAATAATGAGTTAGAATGGCTGGGGGAAGTAATATTAGGCTGATGAGAGAAGATATACATTTAATCTAACAAATATTGAGTATGTACAATGAGCCAAATACTATTCTAAGTTTTAGGGATCCATGGTGAAGAACTAAAGTTTCTATCTCCATGAAGCTTAGATTATGGTAGAAGAGACAGTTAATATATATCCCCCAAATGAATATATAATTAAAAATTATACTCACAAAATTATAAGATTTACTAAAGAAACATAAAGGAGTATGATGAGAGATGATAAGAGGAGCTGATTTAGATTGAGATAAAGAGTTCAAAAAAAGATCTCTGAAGATCAACTTAATATATATCCTAAAGACTTAATGAAAGCTAACCATATGTGGAGGAGAACATTCTACAGTAAGGGAAAAACACATGTGAAGTCACTAAGGTATGATAGAACTTGATACTTTCAAGGAACTCAAAGAAGGTGATTATTATTAGATATAGAAATCAAAAAGGGAAAGGTGAGAGGTGTCAAAAGATCAAGAGTCTCCTGTGAGGAATTAAAAGGATCACATTTAAAAGTAGGAAGATCCAGCCAGGAAAATATTCCTTTATTCCTACTTGGAATTTCTCTTAAAAAAATTAATTATTAGTTTCAAGTATACAGTACCTTGGTTAGACATTTATATAGTTTATGAAATGATCCCCCTGATTATTATTCTCTCCTCTGGCTCTACACATAGCCCTTACATTAATCCTAACTGCATTCTCTATGCTATACTCCCCATCCCCTTGACCATCTAACAACTACTAACTTATACTTCTTTAACCATTCACCCCTGTGGGTCCCAGGTCTGGCTATGATCCAGGCTAGCAGCTAGGAATAGCACTACGGACTTAGAATGTTACATTAGTGTAGTACGGTGCCTGCACCTAACATGTAAGCATGATTCAGCTTATCATATCATACATGTGTCACTATTGTTCTTTGCTATGTGTGGAGCCCATGTAGTCCCCTAGTGGAGAAGCATGATCCCCACAATAGAAGTGCTCTCCCCACAATAAAGTTGGTGCCTGCTGTTTCATTCTCATGGCAGCCCCTCATGTGTTCTTACAACTGGACGTCTCACCACCGAAACTTTCCCTTCTCAATCAACTCAGCGCTGACATGTGGCATAGCCAACAGGATGAGTTGAGTATGGTCCCCAGAGCTCCAGACTTTCCCAGGTGGAGGATACCTGGGTGGAGGACATGTGATCCCCCCACCTCCCAGTGGTATCCCATGACCACGTATCTGGCTATGTGGATGCCCATGGAGGATTGTGATGAAGTGAAGCCACATCCAGAGGATGTCCAAAAAGCCCTGGAGATGTAGGAGCTGAATGTCCCGACCGCTCACTGGAAGGCCATGGTTGGGTGACCTGGATGTTCTCGGTGGTGCTGCAGCAGGCCAGCCTGAAGTTTCGGGACCAGGCTCAGTGGATGCAGCAGCTATAATGCCAGGCAGACGTGCTGGAAAGGCAGCTGATGGCAGCGAAACACATGCTGCAGGCCCCTGATGGGTGGCTGATAGCATCCGGTCTGGGAGTCCACAGGCAATACCAGGGCAGGCACAGCAGAAGATACGGCAGCACGTTGAAGGTGAGCAGCTGTTGACCCTTGGGGGACAAGCTGGAGGCACCCCTCCCCCAGGTTAAGAAACATACCAACTTGATTCTGTATACCCCCACTGAACTCCAAAACCTGATGAAACAGGAAACGGCAGAGAGCCGTGGAGACGGTTCCAGGATGCCTGCTGCAGCTGTGAGATGATGAGGCTGAAGGGACTGAAATATCTCCAGAAGAGATGGCTCAGCTGGCCTCCAGAATGGTGATACTGTCCCACCAACAGTACCGCCACAATGTGGCATGTACAGCACGTGGTGCAGGCATCATTCCCTGATTAACTGACTCATGTCTGCTGTATGGACAGTGTGGGCCAACTCGGAGGAGCTGCCAGAGATGGTGAGCAGATGTACCACGTACTTAGATCTGGTCCAGATAATTTGGAAAATGGGCATGCGACAGATGATGTTTCGCACCCAGTATACTAGCCCCAATGAAGAGTCATTTACAACCTGTATGAAGGACTTGATTTTGACTTCTGGCACTGCCAGTACTTTTGACACCATGGCAGCACAACTGTCCCCTTACATGGATAGGCAGATCCATGAAGTGATATCTACCACGGCTAGATTGGGGGATGTGGAAGTGAAACGCAAGGAGCGTTCCACCCAAATGCTCACCTTACCTCCGCCCGCACTCCCAAACTGGCCAGTGGACGGACAGAGGCATGGCTGAAAAGGGGGAGCAAAGCAGCTCCAGCCCCTTTGGCTGAGAAAGTGAGCCACAGGCAGATGTGGTTTGATCTCACGGCAGGAGTCACTGCAGAAAAGATTGAGCAGCAACCTAATGAAGTGCTGCTGGCACTGTGGAATCAGCTACACTCTGACCAGCAATTCATTTATTCCCGAGAAAGCCACAACCCCTGAGGTGTGCCTGGCCGATTATCTCCCTGATTAGGGATTCGGCTGGGATACCTGGTTGGTGGTGGAGCCGGTTGACATGAGGCCATGTGTGGAGCTGACTATACATTGGTCCTTTGCAATGTACAGAAGGTATTAGCCCTCGTGGACATGAGTGCCAACAGTACCCTGATTTATGGGAATCCGGACAAGTTTTCCAGACTCACTGCAACCATAGAAGGCTATGGGGGTCGAATCATCCATGTGTAGCAGGTCTCTGTGACACTGGGTATTGTCAGATTGCCTCCTCAAATGTACCAAGTGTACATATCCCCCTTACAGGAGTACTGATAGTTTGAGAGGCTTGACTGTGAATGCCACTGCTGGTGAATTCTACCTTCGCATCCAGGTGGGGAAAACTATTATCTGGGGATGTCTACACCATGCTCTGTTGGTATTGCCCCAGGCCATCCGGGTAGTGAACACAAAATAGTATTACCTGCTGGGTAGCCATGAGGAAATAAGATGTATCATTATGGAGCTGGAAGAAGCTGGTGTTATTCATCCTGCTCATAGCCCGTACAACTCCTTCATGTGGCCAGTGAAGAAGCCTGATGGCTCCTGGCGCATGATGGTTGACTATTGGGAGCTGAATAAGGTTATGGCCACCTCTTCATGCTGCTAATAAAATTGAATCTGTAACCAAAAAGCATCCAACAAAGTTCTGGACCAGATTGCTTCACAAGTGAATTTTACCAAACATTCAAGAATTAATACCTATCCTTCTCAAAATAAATAAATAAATATATATTTATTT
>NW_006431382.1:744943-785037 GCF_000325575.1 Pteropus alecto | reverse complement strand
GGTGGAGAGAAAGCTCACAAACTTCTTTTTATGAGGCCAGCATTACCCTGATTCCTAAACCAGACAAAGATATTGCAAAAAAATAAAAAAAATAAAAAAATAATAAAAAATAAGAAACAAAGGCCAATATCTCTGATGAAAGTATATGGACCAGTTGTCATGTGATCTTGGACAATACCATTATGTGGTGGACTCGACAAATGCCTTTATCTCTAAGAATAATTTGCCTTCACCTTGGAAGGGCAACAGTGAACATTCCTCATCCTTCCCCAAGGCTATCTGCACAGCCCTACCCTGTGCCATGGTCTTGTGGCTCAAGATTTAGCCACATGGAAACAACCTCCCTCAGTGTACTTGTATCATTTCATTAACGATATAATGCTAACCTCTGGTTCTCTTACAGGACTAGAAGCAACGACAACCAGCCTGCAAGAAGCTCTCGCTGACAGTCAATGTGGACAAAGCCCAGGGACATGGATTCTCTGTTAAATTCTTAGGAGTTGTCTGGTCAGGTAAGACGAAAGTAATGCCAGAGGCAGTGGTTGATATGCTACAGTCATATCCCTGACCTGAGACTGAAGCAGTTCCAAACCGATTTGGGACTGCTAAGGTTCTGAAGAGTATTCATTCCTCATTTAACCTCCTTAAAGTATGACGGAGTGCCCAGTGGGATTGGACCTCCGAGATAGAAGAAGTCTTTAAGATAGTACAAAGCAAGTTGTAACACAAGCCCAAACCCCACACATAGTAGATCCTTATTCCTGCTTATGGTGCAGGTGGATGATGCAGGGTTTGGATGGGGCTTGTGGCAGAAGCATGGTTCCTGGAAGGCGCCAATAGGATTTTGGTCTCAATTGTGGAAAAGCGCGGAAGTGCGATATTCTCTGATAGAGAAATAACTGGCTACCATATATGCAGCCCTTCTGGCCAGTGAGGATATTACTGGCCCTAATTCCGTAACCATGCAATCCACATACCCCATGGAGGGATGGCTGCAGTCCTGGGTGAAGACTCCCCATACAGGAATTGCACGGATCCCTACACTGACCAAATGGGGGGCGTGCCTAGAGCAGCAGGCACAGTTATATGTGAGCCCCCTGTCAGGTCAACTTCACTCCCTATTGGGACCTTTCAAGTTTCAAGCAGAGCTCTAGGCGGAGCCGGCTGAGATGGAAGACGTACCAAGTTCCTATGTAGAGGGTAGGGCTCCCTTCCCTGAGGATGCTTATTACCAAAATGGCTTGTGCCATGGGAAGCCCTCAATGTGGGCTGCCGTGGCATTGCAGCTGTCCCCAGAAACCTTTTGGTATTAAACTGGTGCTGGGCAGTCCAGCCAATAGGTGGAGCTTCATGCTGTGTGGTTGGCCCTCATGAATGAAACTGGCCCAGTGCACGTCTGCACCGACAGTTAGACTGTGTATGGAGGTCTAATTCTGTGGCTGCCGTAGTGGGCTGCCCAGTAGCGTATGATAGGTCATTGCTCCCTATGGGGCTGGGGGTTGTTGGAAGACCTTTGGAAGCAGGGTATTCAGCAGGGGGCCACCATATACTCTGTCCCGGGCCATCGGCCATTACAGGCCCCTGGCAGTGATGCAACTGATGTGCTGGCACAGTTTCACTCTGCCTGTGTGCCGCTAGCTCCGGCAGACATTGGCCCCTGGCTCCCCCCAAAACTGGAGCATGTAGGGGCCCATAACATGGAATAGGTAGTGAAGCGATGGGGGCTATTGTTGACCTGGGCACAAGCACAAGTTGCCGTGTCACAATGCCCCGCTGTGCTGAGCAGCACCCAGAGAGATAGCAGGTAAAAAATACCCCCGGGGGTGGTGCTCCTCGGGGCTAAGCCACTCCAGGAATGGCAAGTGGATTATGAGCCCAAGGTAGCACCTTCTGGGCCAGATCCCGCATCGTGACCCTATAGGAGTGGAGTTTAGGTCTCAGGCCTGGCTGGTCTCAGATCTGGCTGTGATCCAGGCTCGAGGCTAGGAATAGGACCCCAGATTTAGAATGTTACATTACCTGCACTTAACATATGTAAGCATCATTCAGTTTATTGTCTCACACATTTGTGGCAGAATGCCACTATTGTTATCTAGCATATATAAAGCCCATTCAGACCCCTAAAGGGGCAGAAGCATGTTTCCCACAATACAAGTGCACTCCCCACAATGAAGTAGGTGCCTACCATTTCATTATCATGTCAGCCACTTGTGCATTCTTGCGACTGGGTGTCTCACCACCAAAACCTTCCCTTCTCAGTCAGCTCAGTGCTGACACTGATTCGATTTCCTTAGTAATAATCAATTCATTCAGATTTTTTGTTTCTTCTTAATTCAGTTTTGAAAGATTGTACCTTTCTAGGAATTTATCCAGTTTTACCAAATAGTCTAATTTGTTGGCACATGATTGCTCATAGAATTTTCTTATAATCCTTTGTATTTCTGTGGAGTCAGTTATTGCTTCTTTTTCATTTTTGATTTTAAATATTTTGGTCCTTTAACTCTTTGTCTTTATGAATTTAGTTAAAAATTTATGATTTTTTAAAATCTTTTCAAAGTACGCATCTCTCGGGTTTATTAATCTTTTGTAATGCTTTTAGGTTCTATTTCGTTTATTTTGACTTACTTTCTTCCCCTAGTTTTATTGACATAATAGACAATTAGCTGCTTGTATTTACACTGTAAAAATTAATGTGTTTTTTTCAATTACTGTTGACATACAATAATATATTAGTTTCAGTTGTACAGCATAGTGATTAGAGATCTATATAACTCACAAAGTGACTAAATCTAGTCTCCCCTTCCCTCTTCCATATTTATTACATTATTAACTATTTTCCTTATGCTACATTTTATACCTCCACGTCTATTTTGTAACTTCAATTTATACTTCTTAATCCCTTTGACCTTTTTTGCCATTTCTCCACCTCCCTACAATCTAGTAGCCCTCAAAATATTCTCTGTATCTATGAGTTTATTACTGTTTTTGTTGTCGTTGTTTATTTTGTTCTTTAGATTCCACATCTATGTGAAATCATGTGATATTTGTCTTTCTCTATCTAATGTATTTCATTCAGTGCGGTAACCTCTAGGTCCATCAAGGCAATATCTTTTTGCATCCCCTTCCTTTTAGTCTGTGTGTGACTTTTAATCTGAAGCGAGTCTCTTGTAAGCAGCATATGTAGGGGTCTTATTTTCTTATCCATTCAGTCACTCTATCATTTGGTTGGAGTACTTATTTTTTTTTCTATTTGAGATACTTATTGATAAGAGTATAGTTATTACCATTCTTTATTCAAGGTTTTGATAAATGTTGTTTCTTCTTAAAGAAGTCTCTCCAACGTTTCCTATAATACTGGCTTGGAATTGATGGTTTTAGCTTCTTTTTGTCTGAGAAGCTCTTTATTCATCCTTCAACTTTAAATGATAGCTTTGCTGGATAAAGTATTCTTGGTTGTAGATCCTGGGTTTTCATCACACCAAATATTTTGTGCCAAGTCCTTCTGTCCTGCATAGTTTCTTTTGAGAAATCAGCTGCCAGTCTTATGTGTTCTCCTTTGTAGAGACCTAACTGCTTTGCTTTTGCTGCTTTTATGATTCTCCCTTTGTATTTAACCTTTGGCAATTTAATTATGATGTATCTTGGTGTGGGCCTCTTTGGGTTGCTCTTTCTTGGGACTCTCTGAGCTTCTTGGGGTTGTATATCTATTTCTTCCATGTGATTAGGGAAGTTTTCCATTATTATTTCTTCAAACAGCTCTTCAACTTCTTGTTTTCTTTCAGGTACCCCATGATGTGGATATTTTTACATTTAATTGCGTCCCATAAGCTCCTTAAATTATTATTATAGTCTTGGCTTCTTTTTCCTTGCACTTCTGATGGAGTGTCCTTGGCTTCCCCATTCTCTATATTGGTGGTTCAATCCTCTTCTTTATCTACTCTGTTTATTCCATGTAATATACACTTTATCTCAGATAATGTATTCTTCATTTCTGACTGGTTCTCTTTTATAATTTCCATTTCTATTTTTATGTTTTTATTTTATCTCTTTGTTAAAGTTCTCACCAAGTTCATCTACTCTTCCCTAAGTTCATTGAGCATCTTTATAACCAGTGTTTTGAACTATGCATCTATAGACTGCTTGAGTCCATTATTTCTGGTTCTCTGTTCTGTTGTCTCATATGGTTTCTGATTCTTTGTCTTCCCATTTTGGCTGCCTTTCTGTGTCTGCTTCTATCTACTAAGCAAAGCTCTTAAGTCTCCTGGTCTTATTAGCATGGCTTTGTATAGTAGGTGTCCAATGGCACAATCCTGAGAGAAGTTCAGCTGCAGACCAACTTTAGCCCCAGCCTGTGCCCCTCTGGGGTGACTTTTTAAGATTCAGCAAGCAATACATAGATGTTGTGTTTATAGTTGCCTCATGAGGTCACGCTAGAAAATGAGGTCAGCTGCCACTAGTGTGAGTCCTGAAGTTGGCTCAGCTTGGAGCACTGGACTCACTGACGACACAGGTTGATATGTCTTGGGTGAGGCCGTGAATGGGGGGAAGAAGAGTTTCAGTGAATGCTCTGGGCAAAACAACTTCTGTTATCCTGTTCGATGATGTCTCAGCTATGGTGGTGCTGCATCCACACATTGGGAGATGGGAGGGCTCAACAGAGGAACAATGGACACCGTTGAAGCTTCTGTCCAAGAGAGAGCCTCACCTCCAGCCCTCACTCTGACAACTCAGTTTCCCCCTGTAAGTCCCCGGTAACCCCCAAGCAGCCAACCCAGTGCTGGTGCTCAGAGCGAGTAGATCTTTTACTGCTAAAATCAGTTCACAGACATGATCCCTTTAGGAGGTGTCTGCAGCTGCAGCTGCCACAGCCTCTGCTCCACTCAGCTGCTCGGGACTGGGCTGCCTAGCATCGTTGCCCTTTCTACCTTCTACCATTGCAGGGTGATTTCTTATTTCTCTCTCTAGTTGTGGTGCTTCTGTTCATCTAGATTCCATGCAACTTTGCTTGCTGTTTGCTCAGTGTTTCTGTCACAACTTTGATTTGATCACAAGAGGGAAGATTAAATCGTATCTCTATCTTCTATGCCATCCCCCCCCACTCCTTTCTCGACTCGCACTTTTAATATCCCCTTCCTTCTACTCACTTTGCTGTTTTTTGCTGTTTTTTCCTAGTTACTTTATATGTATGATTAGATTATTTATTTGAGATTATTCTTTTTTCTTGAGGTAGGCCTGTATTGCTATACATTTTTCTCTTAGGACTGATTTTGCTGTGTCCCTTAGATTTTTGGTGGTTGTGTTTTCATTTTGCTTTGTCTCAAGGTATCTTTTGATTTCTTCTTTTATCCCATTAATAACTCATCCATTGTTTATTAGCATCTTATTTAGCTTTTATACATTTGTTTTTCAGTTTTTTTCTTGTAATTGATTTTTAGTTTTATACTTTTGTCTGAAAAGAGAGTTGATATGATTTTAATATTAAATTTACTAAAAGTTATTTTGTGGCCTCATATATGGTCTATCCTCGAAAATATTTCATGTGCACTTGAAAAGAATGTATATTTTTCTGTTTTGTGATGAAGCATTCTAAAAATATTAGTTAAATCTTTCTGAATCTAGTGTCATTAAAGTGTGCTGTTTCCTTGTTGATTGTCTTTCTGGAAGATCTATCCATTGGTGCCAATGGGGTGTTGAAGTCCCCTACTATTACTGTTAATCATTTTCTTCATGTTAGTTAATATTTGCTTTATATATTTATGTGCTCCTGTATTGGGTAGATAAATGTTTACTAAAATTATATCCTCTTTTTAGATTAACCCCTGTATTATTATCTAATGTTCTTTTTTTCTCTCATTATAACCTTCATTTTGAAGTCTATTTCAGCTAATGTATGTATTTCTATCTTAGCTTTTTTTTCATTTTCATTTACATAAAATATATTTTTTTCTATCCCTTTTCTTTCAGTCTGTATACGTCTTTCATTCTGAAATGGATCATACAGGAAATGTATGAGTCTTGTTTCCTTTTCCATCTACCCTATGTCTTTTGATTGGAGCACTTAATCAATTTACATTTAAAATCATTATTGATAGGTATGAAAAATAAAATGAAAATAACTACTTATCTATCAATAATCACTTTAAATATAAATGGATTAAATGCTCCAATCAAAAGACATAGAGTAGATGAATAGTGGCTCTCCCTTTAGCCCTTGCCCTGAAGCCACATCACTCAGTTTCTCCCTGTATTTCTCTGGTGCCTCTCAAACCATCCTTCAAAGCTGGAGCCCATGATGAATGCCTGTGAGCAAATGAGACTGTGCACAGGTTCTTTCAGAAGATGCCTGTGTATCTCACCTGGCTGGATGGAATCTTTTGATTTTCACAACCAGATATTGTGGGTGCTCCTCTTCACAGCACTAGTTTTCCAGGCTGGGGATCCCAGTGTGAAGCTAGAACTCTTTGCTCCTCAGGGTTGATCTCCACAGCTGAGAGAGCCCTCCTGATTCTCAACTGCTACATGTGAGTGTGGGGCCAGCTCATTGCACATCTCTTTCCACCTACGTGTCTAGACATGGCTTTTTTGTATCTTTAGTTATAGGGTTTCTGTTCAACTCATATTCAGATGATTCTCCAGGCTTATCGTTCTATATTTTTGTTGTAATTTTAAGGTGGTCATGAAAAGAAGCAAGCACAGAATTTTGTTACCCCACAATCTTGACTGGGATCTAGAACAATAACTTAAAAATATAAATTGGACACCTTTCTTTAACTTAAATTCTTCAATAGTGTTTCATTCTCATTACAATAAAATTCAGACTGATTAACTTGGCTTACATGGTTATCTATGACTTTACCTTCTTAAGTACCATCCACCCACACTGATTTCTTTGTTTCCTTCAGTATGCATATTTATTTCCCATATTAGAGAGTCTGTTTCTTATAACTTTATTTCTATTTCTCAGCAGGGCTTGCTTATTTTCATCATTTATGCCTTAGTTTAAACAACACCTTGTCAGAGAGACCTTGACCATTCCTTGTAAACTAGGACCTTGCAACCAGTCTATCTCATCAGCCTGTGTATTTTTATCACAGCTCTTTTTATAATCTGCAATTATCTTATTTGTTTACCTTTTTGCTATTGAATAACCCCACCACAATGTTAGGTTCATGAAAACAGAGTCTTCATTTGACTCAATCTATGTTCTATTCACAGAACTTAAAAGAGTGTCTTATACATAAAAGTTGTCAAGTAAAATATGATGAATAAATATATGGAAAGCTAAATAAAAATAAATATGTGAAGTATGAAGTGTAATGAAGAATATCTGCTGGATAGATATTTTGTAAATTGTGTTGTCAGCTGAGCTATTTGCAATTGCTCAATTATCTTTTCTTTAAAAAAACTTTATGAATGTTTTTGCAATTGCTTTCATTATGAATGAAAGAACACTGTGGCATATGTGTCACAATTTACAAAGTTGGTATCATGTTATATTCATGATAGGTATAGAAGGAGATGGGAAGTGAAGAGCTGGTGTACAAAATATTAGTTACAAAATAGTCATGGGGATGTGGAGTACAATATAGGGATTATAGGCAATAATATTGTAATGGCTATACATATTGCCAGATAGGGACTAGAGTAACCAGAAAGGTCACTTTATAAATTATATAAATGTCTAACTATTGTGTTATATATCTGAAACTGATTAAAAAGAAGATATTCTTCATCTCTTTGGGAAGTTGGAGAAATTTCTACTATAATTTATTCTTTACTATACAAACAAGTGCATGGTAGGTAACAGGAGCAGGTGGCAAAGGATATTATGGTAAAGATCATTAGGATCATATGGTCCTTTGGCAAGCTATTCTCAAATTGCATAATGTAGATGCTTTGCATACAATCTAGTATCCCATGCAATAATTATGGTGCACCATTCTCCTTTTGAGAGCTATTAATTTTATGATTAACAATTAGCCAACCTGTTTGGGAGAAGAGTCTCTTGTGACTATTCTTTCAAAAAAATTTATTCAACATATGCTTAGAAACACCTTCTAAAATAAATTTATCCCAGTGAAAAGTAAGAAACAAGTGGAAATATGGAGGAAATATTGACAACACAAATTTTTAAAACCTATGAAGAAGTACAAATTAGTAGTTACAAAATAGTCACAGGGACGTAGATACACCATAATGAATATAGTCACTAGTAATATTTATGTGCAGAGCCAGATGAGAAAGAATAATTGGGGGGGGGGTCACTTAATAAACTAGATAAATTCTAACCAATGTACTGTGTACCTAAAACTAAACTAAAATAAACTGAATTTGCTTTATAATTTTTTTAAAGACCTATTATTCACACTCAAGAATAAATAGAAGCATCACCATGGATAATGTAGGTAATAGAGACTTCTGTACTTGTTATATTGATATAGATTTATATTTCATTTATATATTTATATGTAATTTATTCTGAGCAATACAGCAGGATGATGATTATCATTTGTTATTTACAGAGGAGAAACAGAGCCAGAGCTGTTAATTTTTTTTCCAAGACTTTACTCAAAGCCACTAATTTTCACAGCCATTTTTTTCAATCTGTCTGTTTTGCTTCAAAGTCTGTGTTCTTTCAATTATATTACATTGCCTCAGTAAGAGGTAGCAGAATATCTAGAAGGTAAAGAAATACATAATTAAGGAAAAATGGATTTTAATTTTCTAACACGAATCTTCTCTTTCTTCAGGATTTTTCAGACATGAGACATAGATCATCACCTGTGCATCCTGGCACAATCTGCTCATTGATTGGCTCTAAACTTGTCAAACCTCCTCTACAAAATGTGTTTACTGTAACCATTTTTTTCTGATTCCACTCTGAATGTCATGAGTTTAGAACAGTAAAGTCAGATTTTCCTCTAATACTATGAGAGAACAATACATAATTCTGCATAAAAAAAAAAGATTGTTTCAGACTAATGCAGAATTTAGTTGCAGAAGTAGCACAAAGAACTTGCCAAGTTTTCAGTTCTATAAAAGTAGCGTAGTCTCAAGGATTAGGTTTGAGTAAGACTCTGGAGGATACTGCAATTTTATTAAAAATATGTTATAGTCTTATAACTTTCCAACCTTCACAAACAAAAGTTTATTTCTAGTTAAAACTTGATATCATTCTTTTCTGGCTAGTACATAAAGATTTGGGGAATGGTGAGAGAAATTTATTGAGTTGTTAAAAATATATTCTCCAGATCTTTCTAGTTTTACCTCCCTGGCTCATAAACACAGTGCACTTTTTCATGCTTTATTTCTGTCAATCCTTGTGCCAGGCATAGTGAAATTTCCTTCTTCTGCCTTCCCAAACAAAAGCAAAATGAACAAAATAATATTTAGATGTAGAACTTTAGTATTTCAGTGAAGGCAAATTATTTTCCATTTCCAATACACCTTTAAATATGTTCTCAGGTAGAGGGGAGTATGGACTACAATGATATTCCTTAGCAGGTCAATGGTGAGGAAAGCATGAAGGTGGACATTCACCTGAGCCAGTAGGGAAGGTTAAAGAGCAAAGACCTTTTTCAGTATGCTGCTTAAAAATGCCTCTAGATGATGTGTTTGGCTCTTCCTTCCAGATGTGAATTCAGAAAACTATTTAAGAAAAAACTTGGCAGAAATGTTTATGCTTTAAATATGTGTTCTCAAAAACTAAAGGAATTAAAGGTGACCCAACTTAGAGACCTACCAGACATAGCTTTACTATTCAGTACTAACAAGTCTTACCTACCAAGAACTTTTGTAATAGTTGGTTTAGAATTTTGGAGAGTGAAATGTAAGAAACTATTATTACTCATAAATATAAACCTTGTTGGATAGACTATGTGATAGAGAATGACCAAACAAATAGGAAGATAGAGGCTGGTGGGAAAGTATTTTTACCTCTATAGAATGTCTGTTCACTATAGGAGAACTACCCTGAACAGTTATCTGCTGTAGAATCCTTCTCTGTCCCCTACCAGGACAGAGGAGGATTCTACAGCAGATAACTGTTCAGGGTAGTTCTCCTACAGTTGTTGGCTAATAGTTAGCTGGTAGATTACAACAGTACTCAACTCACTGCTACATAAGATCCTAATCAAAGAAGCTAGCTGAGTATTTAATAATTTATATAATTACAGAGATACTGAAAAAGTTCTACTTTTCACCAATATATAAACTCCTCCCTAATCTTTGCATCAATATCATCCTATTTCATCCTTTTTGAGGCAAAAATTTGAAATTTAGGTGGAAAAATATCAGCACGATCTCACTATTCTAGAAAAATGGCACCTGTCAACCTTCTGAAGTTTTCTTTTCTTCCTTTCACAATCAGTCCATTATATTTTTGAAATGTAATTTCCCAGAGAATTGTACAATTTCTTTTATCAGTAATAGGGCTGAAAATTTTGGTAGAAACATCACAAACCACAGAAATTTTATCCTTTTGTACATGTGAAAATACTGGAATTGGGCATTGATTTGACCAAACTAGGGAGTCTAGAAAAGCTGAGAATTTTGAATAAAAAGAAAGCAGAGACTACCTCATTACTTCAGCCAGATAACCAAATAAAGATCAATTTCTTTTGCCCCTGTTCCTTCCCAGTACCTCATCAACCACCTAGGCTGGCTGATTCATCCTTTTCATTATTTCTATTCAAGGACTATGGTTAGAGTCTCCAACAGCCAGAGATAAAAAACGAGTGGATAACAGCAAAGGAAAAGGTAACAATGGGATTTATTTGCAAACATTATATCCTATATTTTGAATGAATATCATTTTCACATGGAGGTAGAGGGTAAGGCTTTTAACTTTGTGTATCTGAAAAACACATTTCAAAATTCCTAATATAAACAAATCACATTCTAGATATTTCCATTCGCATTGTCCCAAACTGCTGGCCATTTTCAAATGCGTTTTTTTTCCTCTTTAAAAATCAACAATTAGTTTTTTGTATTATTTTATTTCTAGAATTAAAGTTGAACAATTGCCACAATTTAGAATGGAAGAGATAGAATCACAAAGAGAAGACCTAATTTGTACAGATAACATCAAAAGAAAATTAGAAGTGCTCTCCGTCTTCCAGTTTGAGATACAATGGCATCTACTCACATTTTCCCCTTGTCAGACTGGTTTCTACTCAAGATTTTCAAGATGTTATAATTTGAGGAGTCATTCTCTTCTCCCCTCTTCTCCATCCCTTCTGACAACCTAGAATAAGAATTCAGCAAAAAATACAGTAAAACACATAGGAAAATAATAAAATCTCATATTCATTCATTCAACAAATATTTATTGAGAACCTATCTGCTGAGTACTGTTATAAATAAAACAGTGAACAAGAAATACATAGACTTATCTAAAGGTAGCTCAAAGTTTAGTAAGAGAAGTATTCACTGTATAGAACTATGAATGCAGTGATGAGAGAAATGCAGGGTGCTCTGAAATCAGACAGGAGAAATATCTGACTTATAACTTAAATAGGGGAACGTGGATGGACAGCATTCATGAATACCTTCCCAGAAAAAAATAACATTTGATGATTCAAAAAGCAGTTTACGACAGAGGTTTAAGTCAAAATGGTAGAATAGAAAGACCCTAGGCTCACTGCCTCCCATAAACACAACAAAATTGTAACTACATATATGACTACTGTCTCTGGGAATGACCTGAGGACTACCAGAATCAATTCTCTATAACTGAGGATATGAAGAAAAAGCCACATTTAGATAGGCAGAAGGGGCAGAGATGCAGTCTGATCAGGACTCCCACTCTTCCTGTGGCATCTCACAAGTGGGAGGGATATTATGGTCATGGAGGTGCCCCGGGAGGACTGAGGTATCTGAGAACCACCTTGGGCTACCCAGCCTGGGGGACCTGAACAGGGAAGAGAAGCCTGCCATAATATCTGGATGTGAAGGCCAGGGAGATTTACATCAGAGAGTGCCAAAGGGCTGTGGGAAACTGAGACTTTGCTCTTAAAGGGCCCACAAACTTCCTAACTCTGAGTCTCAGCTCAGAGGCAGCAGTTTGAGAAGTTACTAGGTCATACATGAAGCAAATATACTAATTCTGGGGCTTGTGACACACTGGCAAGGATTTATTGGAACTTTCCCTGAGGAAGAAGGCACTGGCAGCTGCCATTTTTCTTGGATTGGTTTGTTTTACTCTTCTTCTACTTAGCAATCCCCATGCTGGCACCGGTTCTGACGCTATTAACTTGCTAACAGTGTTTCTAACTCCATATTCCCCCTGAGTAACCACCCATCTTAACCTCTTGTTCAGGCCAGTGTATACCAAAGCCACTCCAAGGCAGCACCCCACCCTATAACTTCTGGTGGATGGTCCCAGAGCACTGCCAATGTGTCATTCACACTCCAACACCTGACAGTGACCTCAGAGTCCCTGCAAGGTGGCATTTAACCTCCAGCGTCTGGCAGGCCACACCAATTGTCTCCAGAGCCCCTTCAAGGAGGTTCCCACTACTCAGCACCCAAGCCACTTACAATGGCTTTTCCATACAAAGAATCTTTCATGTTCTTGGCTCATAGCTCTTGTTTCTTGGCTTATGCTACAGACTTTCATAAAATCTCTCAAAGGTTCACAAACTCCAAACAAGTAAAATCAGGCCTCAGTGTGCCTCATATGCCTCTTGCTGAGCAGCTCAAAGCCTGGCACTGGCAGCAGTTGGCTTCGGTTTGTGGCTTGGCCTCTGTAGGCACCTCTAAGCCCAGTGTGGTGGCAGCCATTTGTAGACTGCCTGGTGGCTCTTGCTGGGTGGCCCCTGGAAAGGCACTAGCTGTGGCTGAAGTTGGCCTAAGGTGGAGCCCCTATCAGGAGGCCCCAAGGCTGGCACGCCCAGTAGCTATCTTTGACCTGAGCTGGAGCACCACCTGGGGCTTCATTCAAGAACAACATATCCAAAGGGAAAACTAAACAAAAAAACAGAGTCCTGCTAAAGCAAATCCTGCTCCATAGGGCCAGCCCTTCATGGGCCAGTCCTCACAATCAATCAATCAGCCCGATGGTCAATACCTCCCATTGACATGCAAACAGCAACCATGGCTCCACTATAATAGGAGGACACACCTGGAGCACCTAGCTCAGGAAACCAGGGAGAATGTGCCACTGGGTCTCACAGGATACCTACTACATAAGATCACTCTACTAAGACGGAGCAGCCCTACCTAATACATAGAAACAAACACAGGGAGGCAGCAAAAATGGGGAAACGAAGAAACATGTCCCAAATGAAAGAACAGAACAAAGTTCCAGAAAAAGAATGAAACAAAATGGAGACAACCAATCTACCAGATGCAGTATTCAAAACATTGGTTTTAAAGATGCTCAGTGAACGTAGAGAAAGAACAGATGAATTCAGCCACAACTTTAACAAAGAGATAGAAAACATAAAATGGAGATAGAAAACATAAAAAATGGACCACTCGGAAATAAAAAATACAATAACTGAAATTAAGAATAGCTTAGGAGGAATCAACAGTTGATTAGATGAATCAGCAATTTAGAGGATAATGTAGCATAAAAAAATCAATCAGAAGAGCAACAAGAAAAAAAGAATCTAAAAAATGAGGATAGTTTAAGGGGTCTCTGGGACAACATCAAGCATACCAACATTTGCATCATAGGGATACCAGAAGGAGAGAGGGAAACTAAGATTGAAAATCTATTTGAAGATGCAATGATGAAAAACTTCCCTAATCTGGTGAAGAAAATAGACATACAGGCCCAGGAAGCACAGAGTTCCAAACTAGATGAACCCAAAAATGTCCACACCAGGACACATAATTAAAATGCCAAACATTAAAGGCAGATATAGAATCTTAAAAGCAGCAAGAGAAAAGCAATTAGTTACCTAAAGGGAGCTCCCATATGACTGTCAGCTGATTTTGCGACAGAAACTTTGCAGGCTAGAAAGGATTGACACAAAATAGTCAAAGTGATGAAAAGAAAGGATCTACAACAAAGAATACTCTACCAAATACAGCTATCACTTGAACTGAAGGACAGACAAGAAAAAACTAAGAGTTCATCAACACCAAGCCACTGTTACAGGAAATGTTGAAGGGAAAAGGAAGAAAAAGAAAGATAAAAAAATATGAATAATAAAATAGTGATAACTACATATCTACCAACAATTACTTTAAATGTAAATGGATTAAATGTTCCAGTTAAAAGAAAGTGTGGCTGAATTGGTAAGAAAACAAGACCCTTACATGTGCCGCCTACAAGAGACTCATTTCAGATAGAAAGACATACACAGAGTGAAGGTGAACAGATGAAAAAAGATATTTTATGAAAATAGAAATAAACAAACAAAAAGTTGGGGTAGCAATACTTTTATCAGATAAAATAGATTTAAAACAAAGGCTCTAACAAGAGATAAAGGACACAGTTCTAAAGAAACCTAAAATACTACTTTGAAGAGACAGGTAAACCTATATGTTCATTGCAGTATTATTTACAATTGTCAAGATATGGAGGATATCTAGGTGTCTATCAATAGATCAATGAATCAAGAAGAGGTGGTACATATATACAATGGATTATTACTCAGCCATAAAAAAAGTATGAAATCTTGCCATCTGCAATAAACAAACAATCAAACAAACAAACAAAACAGAAACAAACTCATAGATACAGAGAACATTTCAATGGTTGCCAGATGGGAAAGAGGTTAAGGGGTGGGTGAAAAAGTAGAAGAGATTGTGGAGTACAAATTGATAGTTACAAAATAGTTATGGGGATGTAAATTATAGCATAAGGAATATAGTCCACAATATTATAATAACTATGTATGGTGTCAGGTGGGTACTGGATTTATCAGAGTGATCACTTCGTAGTTAAAAGAAAGTGTCTAATAATGTCTAATAAATGTCTAATCACCATGTTGTACACCTGAAATTAATATAATATAGTTAACTGCAATTTTTTAAAAAATCAAAATAAAAAAAAAAGGAACTTAGATTAGGTAGGTACCATTGTAAACTCCCATTTATCCAGAATTCAAACCCCCAGAAAGTTCAGAGTCAGAATTATTTCGGGTGTTGTACAAAGGAAGTAACAGCAAGGCAGTATTTCAAAGGGCCGTGTGTATCACCAATTCTTCCCTCCATTCCTTACTCTTTTTTTTTTTTTTTTTTATAGTAGACGTTACTGAGTGCTTGCTATGTAACTGAACACTCAACTAGGCTCTGGGAATAGAAAGTTCCATAAGAATAAGATGTCGATCTCTGTCTGAGGAGGCCACAGTCTAATGAAAAGACTGACATACAAATAGATAGTTATAATGCAGTGAATTAAGTACAGTGACAGAAAGGTTATTGTGCATTACAGAAGAGATGACATTCTTTTTCCATTGAACCATTAAGTGCATTTGATTGGTTTTTAATCCTTGGAAAAGAGGAGATCAATGTATCATAGAAAAATAAACACTGGTGTGGGAGCTATGCTGAGTTCACAGTCTGGCTCTGATAATATTATCTGTGTAAACCAGGCTCTCACCTATCACGTCTAAAAGTCAGTCATGGTTTCTGAGTTTTGCTTTCTTCTTCTGTAATATCAAAAGTAGTGCTTACCTCACATGCTTTCTGATTTCTCATATTTATATTTACAAAAGAAAAAAATCACAGTCCAAAAAATTGAACAACTTAGCTAAGTACATTCAGCTCGTTTGTGTCAGGTTGTCTGATGCCAAGGCCACTGCTCTTTTCCTGCTTTTTTCATCTAATCCATTAAAGTCACTAAACTACACTTATGATAATGAAAGCAAGTATCATTTTAGTAAGAGTTTCAATCCTAAGAGGAAACAAATGGGATTTCCCAGTTTATGAGAGTATCTTATTAAATAGAATTTCTTCATCAATCACAGTCTTTCCCACCTCATACACAATCTCTTATACTTCTTATTAATTGACTTGGTAATGTATTTAGCATGATCTTTATAATTTTTGAGCAGAAATTTTTGTTTTACCTTTGATCTCTAAGTCCACACAATGTACAAAGCCTGTTAGCCAGTGGTTTGGCAGAAAATGGCTCCAGCCATGCATTGTTCTTTCACGCTTCTGGCAGGAAGTGGAATGAGAAACATCTGGAGTTTCTTTGATCCCCTTTGTTTCCTAACATCTGTTTCACACATGTGCATGTCCTCACTAAAGTTAACAGCTGACTGCCTATTTGTAAAGTCAACAGCCAGGGAGAAAAACCTGTTAATAAGTTTTATCAATTGTACTCCCTAAACTTATTTTAAAAAAAAATGTAAAAAAAAACCCTCCTTTGAAAATATGCTTATTATCAGAAGCAAAGCAATATCTTTATACTGGTAAAATGATGGCAATAATTTTAGGTTAGTGAACTGGAAAAAGGAACATCTGCCTTGCCTCTTATTATCCTGGCATTTGGGAATAGTGATAAATGACTGAAGGTTATTAGACATGTCTTGCAAAATGGTGCTGGTGAATTGTAACTTGAAGTTTGTCATTTGTAAAAGAGATCTGACTTTTCCAATTGGGCCTAATTATGACAGCCATGATAAATAACCTTTCTGTGTTGGCATGTTTATTTCTCAGGAACCCGAACAGGGAAATTGGTTTTACGTATTTGTGTGCAACTTTTATCATTCCTTATAGCAAATTTATCACCAGATAATCTGAAGTCATGATCAAATTGTAAAAGTAGATGACTTCTCCATTCTACTAGCATTTGGTGTCTCTGTTCTGTTATCTCATGTGATTTCTGCTTCTTTATCTTTCCATTTTGGCTGCCCTTCTGTGTCTGTTTCTACATTCTAAGCAAAGCTCCTAAGTCTCCCAGTCTTATTAGTATGGCTTTGATTAGTAGATATCCAGTGGCACAGTCCTGAGAGAGTCTCAGCTGCAGGCCAAGTTTAGCCCCAGCCTGTGGCACTCTGGAGCCACCTGTTAAGATTCAGCAAGCAATTCACAGATGCTGCACTTATAGCTGCCTCAAGAAACCACACCAGAAACTGAGGCCAGCTGCTACTGGTGTGAGCTTTGGCACTACTCAGAAAGGAGCACTGGACTCCCCAAGGACATACCTGGATGCGGCTTGAGTGGGACCACAATTTGGGGTAGGTGAAGTTTTAGGGAATCCTCTGGGTGGAGCAACCTCTGTCATCTACTTTAATGATTCCTTAGCTATGTCAGTACTTCCTTCGCATTCTTAGAAGGGGAGGGCTCGATAGAAGAACAATGGATACCACCAGTACTTCTGCTTAGGAGAATGCCTCACTCCTGGCCCTCACTCCAACAACTCAGTGTCCCCCTGTAAGTCCCTGATGACCCCCATAGAGCCCACTTAGCGCTGGTGCTCAGAATGATCAGTTCTGTCACCATGGAAATCCGCTGGCAGACACGGCCCCTTTAAGAGGTGTGTGCAGATGCCAGCTGCTGCAGCCGCAGCCTGTGTCCCACTCTGCTGCTGGGGACTGGGCAGCATTGTATCATCACCTCCTCCTACCTTCTACCATTGACTTCTTATTTCTCTTCCTAGTTGTAGTGCTTCTGTTCATCTAGATCCTAAGTGACTTTCCCTGCTGTTTGCTCTGTGTTTCTGTCAAAACTTTGATTTGGTCGCAAGGGGGATGAACCAAGCCTCTATTATCTATGCCATTTTCCCCTTCTCTCAGAAAATATTTTATTAGTATTTTCAAGAGCTAATACTTATATAATGCTTCCTATCTGCTATGTGCTCTTCCACATATTGTGTATTTCTTAAATTAATTTTCATAGTAATCTTAAGTGATTTTAAAATCCCTATTTTGCATATGAGAAACTGAGGCATAGAGAGTTTAACCTGCCCTAAATGATTTTTTTTTTATTTTTATTGTTTTAATTCATTTTTCATTTAGAATTGACATTAGATATTATTTTATATTTTATATGTACTGCATAGTGGTTAGACATTTATATAATTTACAACGCGATCATCCCAATTATTCTAGTAACTGCCTGACACTACATTACATAGTTATTACCTTAATTTGACTATATTCCCTACGCTGTACTTCACATCCCTGTGATTATTTTGTAACTATCGATTTAACTTCTTAATCCCTTCATCTTTTTTACTTGGTCCCCTTACCCCTCCCATCTAGCAATCATCAGTTTCTTCTCTGTATTTATGAGTCTGTTTCTATCTTGTTTGTTCATTTACTTTGTTCTTTAGATTCCACATATAAGTGAGATCATATGGTATTTGTTTTTCTCTCTCTAACTTATTTTACTTAGCATCAAGTTCAAGCTCTGTGGGACTAACCTAGTTCCTTTCCTCTTTTGTTTCATATCCTTGTTCATATAAGTACAATGCGTGTCAAATTGAAATAACTATGATTATAATTAGCCTAGACTGAGAGGTAACCCCGATGGTACAGTCTCATAGTTCAGCACCAAAAACTTGGGCAGCAGACTTCAAACAAGCTTTAATAGGAAGTCTTCATGATGTTCTTCTCATTGAAGTGTCTTCAGTGAAAATATTTGAAAATGATTTCATGGTGTTAAAGGTAGAAAATGGCTCCATTGTGTGTGATTCTTCTATCTCAACTTATATATTCTTTTGGAAAACTGACTAACTAAACCAAGCAGGCATAGAAAGAAGAAGCTAAAAAAGAATCAGAAATGCTTTTATTAAATATAGTTGTATAAATTATGTTACATAAAATAAAATGTGAACTTTTTAGAAAAATAAGGCCGCACTTGCTCATACTAAATAAAAGTCAATTTTGATAGAAAGAAAAGCAAAACCTTGACTCAACAAAATACATGAACCTGTAAAAACAAAGATGCACAATGAAAGTATATCTCCTCATTTAACCAGTAAGAATAGAAACAATCCTGATGATTGATAAAAATGCAGACACATTTGCTCCTACACCTGCAGTATAGCTCCATGCCAGTATTTACCCATGCTCTCCACCTCTTGGTGATGAAGTTTTCTCTGAATATCCCTACAAGACCATCCGCCAGCCTATTAAATAGGCCCATTATACATTAATTTCCTTTAAGATCTCCATAGCTGGTATGGCTAATTAGAAAATTCAGCCAATCCTAGATAGTAAAGGCAAAAATGATCACTGATCTTTCAAGTAGCACAACTGTATTTGCAATAGGCCACAATGCTTACCAAAATATAGTATAAGTTACATAGCATTAAATTCAAAGCTATGTGGCCCATATATTCTGTCTCTAACCAACCATTACAGTTTCATCTTATCATTATTATCTTTATTTTATCATAATTCAAGGTATATGGCTTGCTTCTCTTCAAGCAGACCTCTTTTATCTTTACCTTCAGGACTTTATTCATGACAATCACACTTTTTAGAGTATTTTCTTCCTACAGCTGCCTTGTAAGGTCTCATCTAATCTTCAAAGATTATTTCAAATGCTATCTCCTTTATAAAGTCTTTCAAAATCATTTTAGCTTAAAGAGTTCTTAACCATCTACGAACTCCGAGAGCATTTTGCATTTACCATTCATAGGTAGGTTGAGTAAAAGTGCTCATTTTCCTAGGTCAGCGATGATTTACACTTGTTTTATTGGTATATTTATTAATAGTCTTCCTTTCACTATCAAAAGCATTCTAGTTTAGACAATATATTATATGACCATCATACCTATATGTCTATGGTATTCATCATATCCTGTTTTATTTTTTCGATTTCTGTGTACATACTTTATTTTCCATATTAATTTTAACCCTCATTGTTAACAGAAACTATATTATATGTATGTGCTTAAAGATACTGCCTTTCATATGGTTCAATATGTATCTAATAAATTAATCAGTGCTAGAGTAGCTAATGTGTTCATTAGTGGGGTTCTAAGCTTTAAAATATTTTAAAAAGCTTATCTTTTGAAGGCCAATGATTATACATTATTAAATTGATGTTAATTATGAAAGACTTTTAGAATCTTAATTATGACCATATGTAAGATAATTTATCCACTGCTTGAAGGTTAGATTAGAATGTTAAGTGGGACCCTTTGAGCTCTCATACTTGATGATCATAAGAAACGAATCTGGAAGTGATACATCTTCCTCTTCAGGATCTAATGTGGCTTCACACCTTCAGCTAATTCAGATTAGGAACTTGAAATGAGCTATATATTTCTTTCATAAAGAGAATCGTAGCAGTATTAAGCAGAATGCCTCCTACCCAATAGAGAGCATATTTAGGAAGTAAGAAAATGGTTTTCATAAGAGGAAAAGCTAATATGCAGCTTTTAATTTTTATTTAAATTATATCAATTCTCTCCACATCCCGTCAGAGAAAGTTAATAAATTCTATCAGTTAAAATAACTTAAACAAAATAAAAGTTTATCACTGAAGGTAGAAAAAGAATGAATTGGGACAGGTATCACTATGACTCCTAGTTTTTGAAAATCAGATGTTAACCCAGATTCCAGCAGTAATGCTCATAGAAATCTAAATTACCCAGGAAATACTAAACAGATCCATTTAAAAAATTTTTAATTATAGCTAATATTCAATATTATTTTATATTAGTTCCAGGTAAACAGCATAATGGTTAGACATTTATATAATTTTAAAAATGATCACTCTGATAAATCTAATACCCATCTGAAACCATACATAGCTATTACAATATTATCAACTATATTTCTTATGCTATACTTTACACCTTCATGAATATTTTGTGCCTACCAATTTGTACTTATTCTGTTCACATTTTTCACCCAGCTCCCCAAACACCCTCCTATCTGGCAACCATCACTTTGTTCTCTGTATCCATGACACTAATTATGTTTTATTTGCTCATTTTTGTTCTTTAGGTTCCACATATAAGTGAAATGATATGGTATTTGTCTTTCTCTGACTTATTTCACTGAGAATAATATCCTCTAGGTCCATCCATGTTGTCGTAAATGGTAAAATTTCACTTTTTTTAATGCCTGAGTAATATCGCATTGTATATTTGTAGCATTTCTTTATCCAGTTGTCTTTTGATGGTCACTTAGGTGACTTTTATATCTTGGCTATTGTAAATCATGCTGCACTAAAAATAGGGGTACACATATCCTTTCAAATTAGTGTTTTGAATTTCTTGGAAAAATACCCAGAAGTGGAATTTCTGGAACATAAGGTAGTTTCATGTTTAATTTTTTGAAACTTCGAACTGTTCTCCATACTGGGTACTCCCACTTGCAATCTCACTAATAATGTACAAGGGTTCCCTTTTCTCCACATCCTTGCCAACATTTTTTTGTTGATTCATTGATAAGAGCCATTCTGACAGGTATGAACTCACTGTAGTTTTAATTTGCATTTATATGATAATTAATAGTATTGAGTATTGAGTGTCTTTTCATACGTCTATTGGCCATCTGTGTGTTCTCCATTAATTTAAAAAAAATGAATCGTATGTTTTACTAGTATTAAGTTGTATAAGTTGTTTATAAATTTTGGATATCAATTCCTTATCAAATGTATCATTGATGAATATCTTCTCCCATTCAGTACGTCGTCTTTTTGTCGACTCATTTGCAGGGCAATACATTCTTTAGTTTGAAGTAGTACAATTTGATTATTGCCTTCATTTTTCTTGGCCAAGAAGATGTATCAAAAATATATTATTAAGGGAATGTCAGAGAGTTTTTGCCTATGTTTTTTTCCTGGGAGTTTTATGACTTGGGGTCTTACTTTTAAGTCTTTAATCCATTTTGAATTTATTCTTATATATGGTGTAAGAATGTGGTCTAGATTTGTTTTTACATATATCTGTCCAGTTTTTCCAAAACCATTTATTGAATTGACTGTCTTTACCCCCTTGTATATTCTTGTCTCTTTATCATAGATTAATTGACCATATAGGAGAGTTTATTCCTAGGCCCTCTATTCTGTTCCATTGAGCTATGTGTCTGTTTTTATGTCAGTACCATGCTATTTTGATTACTCTAGCCTTGTAGTGTGATACCTCCAAATTTGGTAGTGTGATACCTCCAAATTTGTTCTTTCTTAAGATGTCTGTGACTATTTGAGGTCTTTTGTGGATTCATATAAATTTTAGTATTATTTGTACTAGTTCTCTGAAAATCATGTTGGTATTTTTATAGGGATTGCATTAAATATATAGATTGCTTTAGGTAGTATGGACATTTTAATGATGTTAATTCTACTTACCCATGAGCATGGTACATGCTTCCATTTATTTGTATTTTTTTTCAATTTTATTCTTCAATGTCTTACAATTTTTCAAGTATGTGTCTTTTACTTCCCTGGCTATTTTATTGTTTTTGATGTAATTGCAAGTGGAATTGTTTTCTTAATTCTTCCTTCTGATAGTTTATTATTGATGTATAAAATGCAACTGATTTCTGAATATTCATTTTGTATCCTTCTACTTTACTAAATTTATCAGTTCTGTTTTTTTTTTTTTTTTTGGTGGAATCTTTAGGATCGTCTAAAATGTCATGTCATCTGCATATAATGACAATTTTACTTCTTTCCTTTCAATTTGGATTTATTTTATTTCTATTTTTCATCTGATTGTTGTGGCTAGAATGCCCAATACTATGTTGAATAAAAGTGGTGAAAGTAGATATCCTGTCTTACTCCTGATTAAGAAAAACACTTTTAGCTTTTCATCATTGAGTATAATGTTAGCTGTGGGTTTTGTCCTATATGGCCTTTGTTATGTTAAGGTATGTTCCCACTTTGCTGGGATATTTTTTCATAAATGGATGATGGATTTTGTCAAATGCTTTCCTGCATCTATTGATATGATCATATGATTTTTATCTTTCATTTTGTTAATGTGATGTATCACATTACCTGATTTGCAGAAATTGAACCAATCTTGTATCCCAGGAATAAATCCAACTTGATCACATTGTTAGATCTTTTCAATGTATTTTTGAATTTGGTTTGCTATAATTCTTGAATGTTTGGTAAAATTCACTTGTGAAGCAATCTGGTCCAGAACTTTGTTGGATGCTTGTTGATTACGGATTCAATTTCATTAGTAGTAATCAGTCTGTTCAGATTTTCTGTTCCTTCTTGTGTCAGTCTTGGATGATTGTATTTTTCTAGGAATGTATCCATTTTTTTCCAATTTGGCTAATTTTTTGGCATATAATTTCTCATAATATTGTCTTATGATCCTTTGTACTTTGTGGTGTCAGTTGTCACTTTGCCTCTTTAATTTCTGATTTTGTTGAGTCCTCTCTCTTTTTGTCTTGATGAATCTGGTTAAAGGTTTATAAATTTTGTTTATCTTTTCAAAGAACAAGCTCTTGGTTTCATTGATCTTTAATATTGTTTTTGAGACTCTAATTTATTTCCATTGTGATCTATATTATTATCTTTTTCTTCTACTAACTTTGGGCTTTGTTTGATGTTCTTTTTCTAGTTGCTTTAGATGAGGTTAGATTGTTTACTGGAGGTTTTTTTTTTTTCCCCCTTGAGGTAGTTCTGTAGTCATGTATCTCTATGGATTTTCATCTTAGAACTGTTTTTTGGTGCTGTGCCCCATAGATTTTGGGTAGCTGTGTTTTTATTTTCAGTTGAATCAAAATATCTTTTGATTTCTTTCTTGATGTCATTGTTAATCCACTCATTGTTTAGTATCATGCTATTTAGCTTCCATGTGTGTTTTTCAGTTTTCTTTTTTTTTTTTGTAATTGATCAGGTTTCATATTATTGTGGTTAGAGATGAATGTTTACATGATTTTTAATTTTCTTAAATTTATTGGGATTTGTTTTGTGGCCTAACATGTGGTCTACTTTATAAAATATTTCATGTACACATGTACACTTGAGAAGAATGTTTATTCTGCTGCTTTGGGGTGAAATGCTCTCAAAAAATCAGTTCAACTTATCTGATCTAATGTGTCATTTAAGATTGCTGTTTCCTTATTGATTTTATATCTGGAAAATCAATTGTTGTCAATGGGATGTTAATCCCTACTATTACTATTACATTACTGTTGATCTCTCTCATTATGTTCATCAATATTTGCTTTATATATTTAAGTTCTTCTATTTTGGTTGCATAAATGTTTTTAAGTGTTATAGCCTCTTGTTGGATTGATCTCTTTATCATAATATAATACCCTCTTTGTCAATTATAGCCTTTGTTTCAAAATCTATTTTGTCTGATGTAAATATTGCTACCACAGCTTTTTGTTTGTTTCCATTTACATGAAAAATTTTTTTCCTTCCTTTTACTTTTAGTCCATATGTATTTTTTGATAGACAAACCCAATTCTTCAAGTGGAGCTTGGTAATAACAATCTAAATGGGTTTTCAGATCTCTGCTGCTCCATTTTCAAGTCTGCGATATGCAGGACATAAAGAAATGGTAAGGATATAGTCAATTATCACCATTTCCTGTCCTCAAGTTTTGTTTATTTTCACTTCCTTTTTCTTTTAATATAGCAATGTCTATAGCAAGTAGAGATGATGTAGCCCTACTTTTCTCTGCCCTCATCCTTTAACTCATTTTTTCTTGTGAATTCAGTGAGGTCTAGCAATTTGACAATGATATAATTGTCACAATGGGTCTAATTTCAGTATTACTAGGCATAATTAGAATCAAATATTTACCTCTTAATATTTATTTTAGGTTCACCCAACTCTGAAATGTCTTAGATCATTAAGGCATATTAATTAGTAATGATTTTTCCAGCCCCCAGCAACTAGTGAAGCATACATGAAAAGTGATATTTGCAGTCAAACTTTTAAAGTGCACATTTTGAAAATATATACTTTGATGTGAAGACAGATATCATCTGAGAAACTCATTTGCTTAAAGTTTTCTATTGCAGCCATTAAAATATGCATTTCACTCCCTTTGATAAATGTCCTGTGAACATTTTAATATCTATTATGTAGTATTAATTACATAAAGGTGTAGAAAACGTATGAATTATTAAAAGTAGAAATTAAGTGTACAATAGCCAGAAGGAGCTAATGTTATCAATTTCTAGCCAGTTTAACATCTTTATAGTACAGTCGTTTTTTACTAAGTCATCATGTCCCAGGAAAAGTTACTTCCTTTGGTAGTAGAAAGGTAGGGACAGAGGAGACAGAAAGGAGATATCACAATCTCAGAAAATTTTAAATATTGACATTATATATCAGTTATGTTTTAATCAACCCAGTTAAATATATTCTAATAGTTACTCTTTGTACAAGCAACCCTTTACATATTTTACTGAATGGCAGTCCTGTTGTTTCCTGGCTAAACTACAGCATGAAAAATAAGTTTATCTCTATCTAGACCAAAACAAAACTAAAAAAAAAGAAAAAGAAAATACTTTACTAATGTTGAGATTCCATGGTTTTATTTACAGATTACTCCAATACAACTATACAAATATGATATTCTTTGCTATAAATTGGGGTATGTTCAATATCTACCTGAAATTGGTTAGTGGTATTGGCAGTCACAAGGGATAGCCTCACCTATATTAAGTTCTATGGGCATGGTATTAAGACCAAAAAGAATCTTCCTCACTGAATTATTTCAGTATTTGAAATTATTCATAAATTGAATGTCTCAAAATGATTAATTTGGATGTCTAAGTTATGGCATAAATATTGCACATGATGAGGGGGCAAGTTTAGTTCAAGAAAGTAATCTGTTTAGTTAAGTAAACTCATTATCCTAATTTGGCAAAAAACAAAGTGAATAAAGTCTTATAATTGAGATAGGGCAGGAAAGTTAGAATATTAACATTATTTATGTTCCACATTTTGGACAAGCTTTAAGCAAAGCTACTTTTGAGAAACTGAAGAAGTATAATTATGAGAGAAGACTTATGGCTTATCTTCCCAAGAACCCCTTGTATTAGTCAGAATTCTCAATAGAAACAGAACCAATAGGATATGTATGTATGTATGTATGTATGTATGTATGTATGTATGTATGTATGTATGTATGTTTGTATTTAAACCAGGCCAGAGTAACACCTAGCCATTTCAATAAATGAAATAGCCAAAGGACAGATTTAGCAGGTACCAGAACCCTGCTAAAGCAAATCCTGCTTTGTGGGGTCAGCCTCCATGTGACAGCTTCTTCACCATAGTCATGACCAGTCTTCACAATCAAGAGGCCTGAGGGTCAATCTCTCCCATTGAAAATCAAACATCAACGAATGCTCAACTACAGGAGGAGGGCACATACCATCCATACAAGGGACATATCTGGAGTGAGCAACTTAGGTGACCAGGGAGACTGTACCACTGAGACCCACAGGACACCTACTACATAAGTCCACTCCACTAAGACCAGGGGATATAAATAATACATAGAAACAAACAAAGGAAAGCAGCTAAACTGGGGATACAAAGAAACATGTTCCAAATGAATAGAACAAAGCACCAGAAAAAAAATAAAATAAACAAAATGGAGAGAAGCTACCTACCAGATGTAGAGTTCAAAACACTGTTTATAAGAATACTCAATGATTTCAGTGAGCATTTCAACAAAAGGATAGGAAATATAAAAGTGGAGCTAGATTATATTCTTTATGCTACATAGCAATAACTATGTACGGTCTCCAATGGGTACTAAAATTATTGGGATGATCACTTTGTAAATCATATAAATGTCTAATCACCATGTTGTGTGCCTAAAACTAATATAATGTTATATGCAAACTGTATAAATATATGAAGTCATTGCACACAAAAAAAATAGAGAAAGAAAACATTAAAAAAGTCAGAAATCAAGAATGCATTAGCTGAAATAAAGAATAGATTAGTGGATATCAAAAGTAGATTAGATGAAACAGAAAATCAAATCAGAGATCTGGAAAATAAGGTGGAAGAAAATACCCAATCAGAACAGCAAAAAACAACAAAAAATAAAAATTTTAAAAATGGGGATATTTAATGAGCCTCTGGAATAACATCAAGTATATTAACATTTGCATCACAGGGGTACCAGAAGAAGAGGGAGAGCAAGGAATTGAAAACCTATTTTAAGAAATAATGATGAAAAACTACACTAACCTGGTGAAGGAAATAAACATACAAGTCAAGGAGGTACATAGACATTCAAACAAGATAAAATCAAAAAGGTCCACACCGAGACACATCATAATTAAATGCCAAAGGCTAAAGACAAAGAGAGAATTTTTTCATTAGTTTCAGGTATACAGTACATTGGTTAGACATTTATGTAGTTTATGAAACTATCCCCCAATTTTTCTATCACCCAGCAATTGCATTTCTGGGTATTTATCTAAAGAAAAGCAAAACACTAATTTGTAAAGATCTATGCACTCCTATGTTCATGGCAGCACTATCGACAAAGAAAGAATCTTAAAAGTAGCAAGAGAAAAGCATTTAGTTACCTACAGGGAACCTCCCATAAGACTGTCAGCTGATTTTCAACAGAAACTTTGCAGACCAGAAGGGACTGGCATCAAATATTCAAAGTGATGAAAAGCAAGGACCTGCAACCAAGACTACTCTACTCAGCAAAGCTTTTATTTCGATTTAAAGGAAAAATAAAGAGCTTCACAGACAAGAAAAAGCTAAAGAAATTATTCCCAAATCGGTATTACAAAAAGTATTAAAAAGACTTCTGTAAGAAGAAAGAAAGTATATATAAAAATATGAATAATAAAATGAGAATAGCTACATATCTATCAACAATTAATTTAAATGGAAATGGAAAAATGCTCCAATCACAAGATAGGGTGACTGAATGAATTAGAAAACAAGACCCTTACATATGCTGCCTACAAGAGACTCATTTCAGATAGAAAGATAAACACAGACTAAAAAAGATAGAATAAGATATTTTATAAATAGAGAAATAAAAAAAAAAAAGATGAGGTAGCATACTTATACCAGACAAAATAGACTTTAAAACAAAGGCTATAGCAAGAGATAAAGAAAGACCCAGTAATCCCATTTCTAGGTATTTATCCAAAGAAACCCAAAACACTAATTTGAAAGAACATGTGCTTCCATATGTTTATTGCAGCATTATTTGCAATATCCAAGATAACAAGACAACCTGGGTGTTCATCAGTAGATGAACGGATAAAAAAGAGGTGGTACATTTATACAATGGAATATTAGTCATATAAAAGAATGATATTTTGCCATCTGCAACAATGTGGATGTATCTACAAGGTATTGTGCTGAGTGAAGTCAGACAGAGAAAGGAAACTATCATATGATTTCACTTTTATGTGGACATTAGAGAAAGGAATAAACAAACAAAAGAAACAAGCTCATAGATACAAAGATCATTTTTATGTTTGCCAGAAATGGATGAGTTGGGGGGATTTGTAAAGGGGGGAAGGAATTAAGAGATAAAAATTGGTAGTTACAAAATAGTCATGGAAATGTAAAGTATAGCATTGAGAATATACTCAGTAGTATTGTAAAAACTATGTACGGTGTCAGATGGGTACTGGATTTATTGGAGTGATCACTTTATAAGTTATATAAATGTCTAATTAGTGTGTCATATGCCTGATGAACATAACATTTATTTCTATTATAATTAAATAAAATACAAAAAATAAATGTTAAGAGTCTCATGGGTTTTGATGTGTTTTCATTGACATTTACTTGGCATTATGAGCAGGATTTCGCAGAAGCCCACCCAGGACCACCATGAAGACCCTGGAACACCTTAAAAGATTTGTTTTAGGTTAAATTGCATGGGAATATCATAAAATAAGTGATGAAAAATTTAAATGGTTAAGCAATGTTTGTAAATTAAACAAATAACCAAGGCTCCAGGAAACTCAAGATGACCTCTTGGCTCTTCAAGGCTTTCTGGCAAACTCCATTTTTTTTAACATTTCTCATGCCTCATATTACATTTATGTTAGACTTAAATTATATGAAAGAACTTATGAGTTCACATTATTGAAAGGAAACATCTTACATTATTGCCAGCTTTTGATAAAGTTACTTCAAAAAAATGCCAAAATAGGTAACTGCTTCCTTTCACAGCAAGCTTCCAGGAGATAAAAACATTAGAGATCATTGACTGCTACAAGAAGATTCTGTTTACTTGAAAGGATATCAAATAAAAGACACATTCCAACCTCAGCGAAAGGGACCTTATCTAGTGCCCAATAGACGATGGACATGTACCCATGTCTCTGACACTTACCTCTACCTGAAATGAACATCAAAGACTCCTCAGGTTGAGAAGTCACCAACATCAGAAGTAGACAGCTATCCCAAGACATAGACAAGGCCTGTATATCTATGGATTGATGTTGAATTTAGAAAGAAATTGTTTGATTGTTTTAACCTATCTGCTAATGACATTAGTCATAATAGTAGTTATACTTGTTTTATAGATTTTTTAATATATAATCCAACTATTTATAAGATAACTTTTACTACTCTTTTATGGCTTAATTAAATATTATACTGGATGAAAATACAGAAAAAAATATACAGATGATAAAACTTGGATCATGATAGTTCACAGAATAGAAATGATCCAGAATGTTTTTCACAATGAAACCATATAATACGATTGCCTTCCATTTACTTGCCATTCCCTTTTGGGAAAAATTTGGCCTTAACTCACATCCTATAGTTGTGTTATTGCTCTATCCCCAATGGTCCACCTATTCGACAAAATGATATCAATACTAAGACTTTCCAAAAATGAGCCTTTCTAGAGCTGTGAGATCAAGCTATCTGACAAAAGGTTGTTTATCAATGCATCCTTTGCATTGCTTTAGGACCGTAAATGGGAATTGTGGATGAAAAATGGTCTCTGTAATAAATCTAACCCAAACCAGCCTTACGATGTGATCTGATTATAAATTCTTAAGTGGACAGGTCATGGTGGGCAGTCATGCCTCAGACTTATAACTTTCCTAGTAAAATATTATGTTTGCCTTAAGCAAGCCTTGCCCATTGTTTTTGTGCCTCTAAGTTAACATACCTTTGAAACGTCTCTTTTTCAGACACCTCATAAATGTAATCATCCTCAAGAGAACACATAATCTTATTTACTATACTGTAATCAATCATAGAGATTCCCCTGTTTTTCTTTCTCCCACATTTACATAATCTTCTTTAATTCCCAATGTATAAAATGGCAAAACTGTCATTTTCTGGAACATTTGAAATATTGCTTCCTGGCATGTTTCCAGCTTGACTCAAATAAACTTTTATAAAAATTCTCTATAGGTTTTGACATTTCTTATGCTGACAATAGAAAGTGGTTGATTATAAGGAATTGGCTTCCGTAATTGTGGAGGCTGGCAAGTCCCAAGATCTATAAGATGAATCTTGGCAACCAGGAAAAATTAATGGTTTAGTTCCAATCTCAGACTGAGGGCCTGAGAACCAAGAGAGATGATGGTCTAGTTCTAGTCTGAAGGCCAGCAGGTTCAAAACCCAGAAAGAGTTGGTTTTTCGGTTTCAGTCCAAAAGGAGAAAAAGCTGATGTTCCAGTTTGAAGGCTATTAATTTTTTTTTTTTTGTACTTGAAGGAAGATCAGCCTTTTTGTTCTATTCTGTCCTTTACCAATTGGATAATGGGAATCTGCCTTACTCAGTTTACCAATTTAAATGTTATTCTCATCCAAAAATACCCTTATAGAAATATTAAAAATAATGTTTGACAGAATATTGGGCCACCCATGACCTAGTTTAGTTGACACATAAAATTAACCATCATATCCCACTTTTCTTATAGACTTAGCTTATGCTAACAAAGCAAATAAATACTGAGTAAGTGGAAAGGAATTGATGCTGAGTGGATGCAAATGAATGGTTAAGAATGGCATTGTTTCATGAGGTATGGGAAATAGAAAAGACTAGACTGTATGTTCTAGAACATTTGGGACTTGTTTATTTTTTGGATTACTATAGTCTCAGTGCCTAATAATATACAACATTAAATATTTTTGTTGACTCACTGAATAGATAAATGAAAGTTCAAAAAGTTTAGAGAAGCTAGAAGAAGATCACAAAACTTTAACATCAGAGTAGGTGATGGGTTGAGATCAGAAATTCAGATAAAGTTTGAGATATTTTTTAAAAGTTCGACATGGTAAAAATTAAATGTTATATAATTTGGGACAGTGCCTCTACTGAGTACAAATATTTCTGTATATACGTAGCACTCTTTAATACTTAATTGTAAATTAATTAATTAATAATAACCGTAAACCAGAAAATATTTGCTCTCTATCTCTATATTGTTGTTATTTTTTGTATGTTTTTTTTTTTTTCCTATTTAGGTAACCTCCTTTAATACTAATGGTCTCTCTGGAATGCTGCTTTTTATCATACTATCAGGATACCCAGCTAAAATTAATTCCATCATGGAAAACTGAATTTATCCTCAAGCACTTAGTCTACCCATGTGGACATGTCTGTTAGCTAGATATCATAACCTTCCATTCTGGTACATTTCACTGACATCTAGACTCAATGCTTCCATTCTACAGTATCTTGAGCTGCTGACTTCTAAGTTATTCAGGAGATTAAAAGATTCAGAGGGTGTTCAGTCAGAATTCAAGCAAGAGTCTGATAAAATTTTTTCCCACTCAGTAATGCAGGCAAAAAATGTGCATTTACTTGTTGAAAACAAGGATTACGTTCATTCACTCATTCAACAAATACTTAGCATCTATTATGTGCCAGTTAGTCTTCTAAGCACTAGAGATATAGCGGTGAGTCATATACGAGATAAATGCTCCAGTGAAGCTTATATTCCAATATTAATTCAATCTAGAAGCAAAAGCCAATGTTACCTTCTATGCCAGAAAGCTGAATTGTGTATATTCACCAATTCATCTATAGAAAACACATTGACTCAGCAGAACTAGTAAAAACAGTCGACAATAGCTTTATTTCCATTCTAGTGCTTCAGACGCCTTTCCCATTTATTCTTACAAATTATGGTTTATAATTTATCCTTCCTAATTCATATTTGACTACAACCACCAACAAACTATGGGCTTCCTAGACCAATGCACACATTTCTAAGTGGAACATAAATTGATTTCTCCCTATCCATTTCAAATGCTTTTGACCATACCTACCCCAAAGAGGCCATATTTCAATGTCGAGTAATATAAACAAAAAGGAAGAAATAGAGATAGATTCTAAGAGACAGAATGCAAAGAAATAAGTGGTTTAAATAAAATATGTAATTATGGCAGGGGGTGCCATAAAGTTTGCCACTTACTGGAAAAGAGCAGCATAACTTACATCTAATGCTGCCACTTATAAGTAACGCAGTTACCACAAAACCACTGCAGTAAAAACTTTCAACATTTCCACCATCATATATTATATATGCACACATGCACCAGTATTTTAGTAACTTTTCCAGCTGCCTTCCCTTATGATAGACTTTATTTCTTGATGTCCATTCTTAAAGGGACAAACTTATTTTTAGCACAGTGTGCCGCTAATTAAACACGGAGCTATGATCATTTTTTAAATAAGACTTCAACAAATAATTCACCACATCTGACATTTGGTGTGTGCCATAATAAATACTTTGAATGGACATTCTCTACGTTAGAAACTGCTAAATAAGTTGATAGTTTCACCCATCCTGGTGAATAAAGATAAAATTTACTTTAATTTAGTCATTTGGACCTCTTTTCTCAAAATTACCAAGTCCAAGAATCATAGATAGTAAGAATGATGATCCTAACTAGTGATTTTAAACTATGTTCCTATGGACCTAAGGGCTGATATGTGGTTGGGATGTGTTTGATGAAATGGTAGCAGCTTCAAGCAGAACAGCTCTATTTTAATCTATTCTCTATGTGGGTGTTCAAAATAAGACTTTATTTGAAAAAAACTAATGCTTAAAAAATGTACACACAAACACACTCATATAAACAAACCACCTAGAAAATTATTGATCTAGACCAATAATTTGACTCATGAATTTAGAGATGATAAAACATATGCTTAGAAATGTTAAGTGATAAACTTATATTTGCATGGCCATTCGGAGGCACAACTGAGACCAGAGCAGTTAAGTCTCCTAACTCCCAGTCTATTGTCAACTTTATAATACACCAATGAATTATGTAATTTAATTAATACTGTTTATGATATAAGCAGTGTTGAAGTTGGGTCCAGTACCATAAGTGAGAAACTATTAGAAATAATATAGTTTTAGACATATAAAGTTTTTTAGTGCAGTTACATTTTGGTAACTCTATTTCCCATTCAATAGATGGCAGATAAAAAAGCATGGATGACTACTAATGTTTATCAGGTTTGGTTTTACAAATATTTTGCTGAATAAGCTGAAAATTATATGAGGGAAAAATGTCTTCTTTTTTAATTTTTTTTTTTTTAGATGATACACCTGGTCATCCACACAGTTTAGAACATCTAAATATAAAAGGTGTATATTTGTCACCAAATACAACTTCTTTGATCTGAATTTAAATCACGGCATTATTATTAGCTTTAAAATTAATTATATTAAGTAGAGTTTTAGTGATTTTTCCCAGCTTTACTGAAATAGACAATTAGTTGCTCATATTTACATTGCATAATTCAATTGTTTTTTTGTTTAAATTTATAGTTGCCATACATTAATATACCTGTTTCAGTTGTACAGCATAGTGTCAGGAATCCACATAACTTTCAAAGCGATCATCCCACTAAATCTAGTACCCCTCTTCCCCCTTACATATCTATTACAACAGTAAACATCTTCTCTGTGCTACAATCTATATTTCAATGCCTACTCCACAACAATCCATTTGTACCTCTTAATCCCTTTGTCTGTTTTTGCCATCACTCTAACTCTACTCCAAAGTAGTTGCCCTCAAAATATTCTCTGTATAGATGAGTTTATTTCTGCTTTTGTTGTTGTTTTCGATTCTGTTCTTTAGATTCCACCTGTATGTGAAATCATGCGATATTTGTTTTTCTCTATCAGACCCATTTCATTCAGTGCAATACCCTCTAGGTTGATCAAGGCAATATCTTTTTCCACTCCTTTCCTTTTAGACTGTGTGTGCCTTTTAATCCAAAGTGAGTCTCTTGTAGGCAGCATATGTAAGGGTCTTGTTTTCTTATCCATTCAGCCACTCTCTTTTGCTTAGAGCGCTTAATTCTTTACCATGTGGTACTTGTTGATAGAAATGTAGTTATTACCATTCTTTATTCCTGTTTTTGATACATGTTTTTTTTCTTCTTAAAGAAGTCCCTCCAACATTTCTTGTAATACTTTTGTGAATTCTGGTTTGGGGGTTATTAAATCCTTTAGTTTTTTTTTTTTTTTTTTTTTTTTTTTTGGTCTGGGAAGCTCTTTATTTGTCCTTTGACTCTAAATGATAGCTTTACCGGATCAAGTATTCTTGGTTGTTGATCCTGGGTTTTCATCACGTTGAATATTTTGTGCCAAGCCCTTCTGTCTCATTAGTAATTTTTTTAGAAATAGTTTTTTTTTGAGAAATCAGCTGCCAGTCTTATAGGTGCTCCCATGTAAGAAACTAACTGCTTTTCTCTTGCTGCTTTTAAGATTCTCGCTTTGTCTTTAAACTTTGGCATTTTAATTATTTTGTGTCTTGATGTGAGCCTCTTTGAGTTCCTGGTTTTGGGGACTCTCTGAGCTTCCTGGGGTTCTATGTCTATTTCCCTCACCAGGTTAAGGAAATTTTCCATCATTATTTCTTCAAATAGTCCTTCAACGTCTTGTTTTCTTTAAGAAATATATTCTTTGATAAGAATAATCTTACATGTAATAGTGAATCTAGGCTCCTTAAATTATTATTATATTCTTGGCTTCCTTTTCTTTACATTCTGCTGGAGTGTCCTTGGATTTCTCATCCTATATATCAGTGCTTTGATCCTCTTCTTTATCCACGCTGTTTATTCCCTCTAATAAACTCTTCATCTCGGATAATGTATTCTTCATTTCTGCCTGATTTTCTTTTATAATTTCCATTTCCATTTTTATGTATTTTATCTCTTTGTTAAAGTTCTCACTGAGTTCATCTACATTTCCTCTAAGTTCACTGAGAATCTTTATAACCAGTGTTTTGAACTCTGCATCTGTGATATTGCTTGACTCCATTATTCCTTGATCTCTGTTCTGTTCTCTCATGGTTTCTGCTTTTCTGTCTTCGCATTTTGGCTGCCCTTCTGTGTCTGTTTCTATGTTCTAAGAAAAGCTCCTAAGTCTCTGTTCTTATTAGGCCGGTTTTGTGTAGTAGGTGTCCAATGGCACAGTCCTGAATGGGGTTCAGCTTCTGGCCAATTTTAACTACAGTCTGTGGCATTCTGGGGACACCTGTTAAGATTCAGTAAGCAATCACAGATGTTGTGCTTATAGCTGCCTCAAGAAACCATGGCAAAAACTGAGACCAGCTGCCATCAGTGTGTGACTTGGCGCTGCTCAGCAGAGAGCACCAGAGTCTCTGAGGACACACCTGGATGTGGCTTGGGTGGGACTGTGAGTTGGAGGAGGTAAAGTTTCAGGGATACCTCTGGGCAGAGCGACTTCTGTTATCCAGTTTGTTGATGTCTCAGCTATGACATTGCTGTGTCAGCACTCTGGCTGGGGGGAGCACTCAACAGAGGAACAATGAATACTGCCAGCACTTCTGCCTGGGAGAGAGCCTCCGTCCGGCCTTCACTCCAACAATTCAGTGAACCCTCTAAGTCCCTGGTGCACTCCATGCAACCAACCCAGTGTTGGTGCTCAAAGGGAGCAAGTCCATCACTGCAAAAGTCCACTTGCAGAAACGGCCCCTTTAAGAGTCATCAGAAGCTGCCAGCTGCCACTGTCGTTGTCTCTGCCCCACTCTGACACTAGGGACCGACAGTCTCCCTTCTTGGCCCCGCTCCTACTTTCTACCATTGCCAGGTGATTTCTTCTCTCCCTAGTTGTACTGCTTCCGTTTGTGTAGATCCCAGACAACTTTTCTTGCTGTTTCCTCCATATTTTTGTCACAACTTTGATTTGGTTGCAAGAGGGATAAACAAAGCCTCTAACATCTATGCCAATTTTTCCCATCCCCCAATAATATTTTTAATAAACTCGAAGATAATGAATCACTTACAGTTACAGAAGCCTGAAGTACTCAATTTTAAGTTGTATCAAGAATATTGCTTTAGCTTTCTTGGTACAAAACCATCAATTTTAAATGCTTGCTGGAAAACAATACAGCCAGAAGTGGTTGTATCAGAGAATACGGTTCCAACAACTGAAGAGGGATTAACTGGCATTATTAATTTATTATAAAAATTTCAAGAAGGCTCTGACAATTTGAATATAGATGATATTAACAAATTACTGATCATAAATTAATTTAATATCTGAAGCCCATCCTGCTAATGAATATGGCAGTGACCTTGGACCAGTTTCCTTCACTGCAGAAAATATTTACAAAGCTCTTCAATTGGCCACAAAACTGGATATTGCAATTCTAGCTATTGATCCAATCATCCACTGAGACTTAAAATTTCAAAATTTTTTTTAAAATGTTGCAGTGAGTACTAAAGAATTTATGAAAGTTAGCAAAAGACGAGGTTGGAAAAAGATCATCTCAAAACAAACATAAATAATGAAATCAAAGTCGTATGTGATGAAGATATTGACTGTGCCAGTTATAAAGAGAAGGTTGATTGCTTTAAAGTACAGACAGTGTCAGCAAAAAAATAAAAAATAAAAAAATAAAAAATGGTTTTCCTTAATTTTCATTAGCATTCTTTGTGAAAAATGTATAAAATAAATCTTTTCATGTCTTATATCGGCCTATCTCTTTAGTATGTTTTTTCATACTTGTGGACTCTTTTTACATGGTTTTCTTCCATATAGAAGAGACGCATAGATTGGACAATTGTGTAAATCAAGGGATGGTGAATTATTAATGATTTTTAAATTAAAGTTGACATTCATTGTTTTATATTACATTCAAGCATAGAGCATAGTGCTTAGATTTTTATATAATTTATGATTTGATCCCTTGATTAGTCTAGTACCCACCTGGCACTATACAGAGTTATTACAATATTATTGACTATTTTCCTTGTGATGTGCTTCACATCCAGATGGCTATTTTGTTACTACTGAATGTACATCTTAATCCCTTCACCATTTTTACCCAGCTCCCTCTTCCCCAACCACCTTCCCCTCTGGTAATCACCAATTTGTTCCCTGTATCTATGAGTCTTTGTTTGTTTGTTCATTTATTTTGTTCTTTAGATTCTACATATAAGTGAAATAATATAATATTTTTTTCTCTGTCTTACTTATTTTATTTAGCATAATAGCCTTTAGGTGCATTCATGTTGTTGCAAATGGAAGATTTTATTTTTTGTGGCCAAGTAATATTTCATTATATATATGTGCCATGCCTTTTTCATCCAATTTTCCGTTGATGGATATTAGGTTACTTCCATATCTTTGGTATTAAACATAGTGCTGCAGTAAACATAGGGGTGCATATATATTTCTGATTTAGTGTTTTGGTTTGTTTCAGATAAATACCTAGAAGTGCAATTGCTGAGTTATAAGGTAATTCTATTTTTAATTTTTTGAGGAATCTCCAAACTGTTTTCCATAGTGGCTGCACTAATTTGCAATCCCACCAACAGTGATGAGAGTTTCCTTTTCTCTACATCCTTGCATGCACATGTTTGTTTGTTTGTTTGTTTTTTTGATTAATTGATGGTTTCCATTCTGACAGGAGTAATGTGATATCTCATTGCAATTTAAATTTACATTTCTCTGATGATTAGTGATATTGAGCATCTTTTTATATGTCTATTTGCCATCTGTATGTCCTCTTTGGAGAAAAGTTCATTCAGGTCCTCTGGCCATTTTTTTTTATTTGCATTGTTTGGATTTTTAGTGTTGAGTTATATGAGTTTTTTATAAATTTTGGATGTTAACCCCTTATCAGATGTACCATTGGCAAATATCTTCTCCCATTCAGTAAGTTGTCTTTTCATTTTGTTGGTTTCCTTTGCTGTGCAACAGCTCTTCAGTTTAATGTAGTCCCATTTATTTCTTTTTGCTTTTGTTTTCTTTGCCCAAGGAGATACATCAGAACAATAATTACTAAAAGCAATGTCAGAAAGTTTGCTGCCTAAGTTTCATGGTTTCAGGTCTTAAATGTAAGTCTTTAATTCATTTTTAGTCTTTTCTTGTATATGATGTAAGAAAGTGGTCTACTTTAACTTTTTTTGCATGTATCTGTCCAATTTTCCCAACACTATTTATCAAAGAAATTGTCTTTATCCCATTATATATTCTTGTCTCTTTTGTCATAGATTAATTGACCATATAGGCATGAATTTATTTCTGGGTTCTATTCTGTTCCATTGAACTATGTGTTTTCTTTTATGCCAGTACCATGTTGTTTTGATTATTATAATCTTGTACTATAGTTTGATATCAGGTAGCTTGATACTTTTATTTTCATTTTTCTTTCTCAAGATTGCCATGGCTATTTGGAATCTTTTATGGTTCTATATAAATTTCAGAATTAGCAACTCTTAAGTTTTAAATTGTGTACCGTTTTGAGTACCTCACTTCATCTTATCAAATAGACACTGTATCATTTAACATCATCACAAGAGAAAAAAGGGTGAGTACAGTACAATAAGATATTTTGAGAGAGAGAACACATTCACATAACTTTTATTACTGTATTTTATTATAATTGTTGTATTTTACTATTCGTTATTAATGTCAATATTTTACTGTGCCTAATTTATAAATTACACTGTATTATAAATATATATGTATAGGAAAACATAATATATAAAGGGTTCATTACTATTCAGTTTCAGGTACCCATGGGGGATCATAAAACATATCCTGCACAAATAAGGGGTGACTACTGTATTCTTGTAATATATAAAGATAAAGTGAAATGTAGTATATAAAAGCACTTTGTTAAAAGGAAATTTAGAAATATAGTTGAACATAAGCTCTGTTTAATGATAGTCACATTTTAGTTGTTTTCTCAAATAATATCTAGTTGTGTGAATATGGTCAACAGAGATGCCAGAATGCAGAGACCAAGCTGGGCATTCTCAAGGAATCTCTGGGTTATTTACTTATGAAAATTATTTTCAGTCTATCTCACTTTCCACCTGGGATCCAACAGTTGTATTCATTGTTGCTCTGTCTGACATAGATGCTTGGTTACTCTTATGTCTCTGGGGGTAGCACAAGAACACAAATATCTGCTCTAACTCCAAAATGATCACTCAGCCTCTATATCATCAACTGTTTTACAACTTCTGTCTTTGGAATGAACTGAGACCTATGAGTCATCCCCAATCCTTTTTTGCTCAGTAACTGCAAAGGATAAACTGGATTTAGAAAAACTATCTTGTTCAGCTGTCCATACTGATCAAATCACAGCTAACTGACAGATGTCTACATCATTTAGACTGAACAAATAGAATCTAAAAGGTACACCAGAAAGAGATGATTATAGGTCATCTCTGTTCATAAAGCTATTTCTTCAAGTCTCTACAATATCTAGTTGTCTCTTTAGTTTATACAACAGGAAATAGACACATGATACACATTAAAAATATGAAAGATTAAAAAAAAATTGAAAAATTTGTGGCAGTAGTACTATGGATCACTAAGGAAGGTTAAGATGATTAGGAGGATAGCCCAGGTGCCTGATTTTTAAGGTAGGAAAATAATCATTCTACTTTATTTTAAAACCATTCCTGCATATTTCCATCACAATCATATTCTGAATATAACAGAAGGATGAATTGAGCAGGTCTCATTTTGTTTGTTTTGTATAGATAGAACAAAGAGAGTATTTCTACTTTAATATTATGCTAAAACACTATCAACTAAAGTATTTATTTCTTTAATTATCTAAGATTGCAGAAAAAATGTGTTAGCGTGATTAACATAGTAGCCATGCTAAATAATATTTCAAAATCGATCAAGCACTAAAATTTTATCCTCACTAGAGTTCTGATACAAATATGAAGTTTATCCAACTACATTAAAAAAAATATTGGCCTGTGTAAGTGGTTGAGTGAGTGGAAACCTTGACTCTAAAAGCCTCTGGTTCAATCTACAA
>NW_006431382.1:736087-744899 GCF_000325575.1 Pteropus alecto | reverse complement strand
CCATACAATAGGCTTTGAATTATTTGCATGGCATCTTCTTTGCATTAGATGCCCTGGGTTTGTAGCAGGTTAGTATAATCTATAGACCATTTAAATGTTGTAGTCATAAGTTACAGATGAAAAGCTCTATTTTGACCAGCCTTTTTGTTCAATTTTTAAGATAAAAAGCTCTATTTTGACCAGCCTTTTTGTCCAATTTTTAATATGAAAAATCACCAGTGAAAAAAATGACTCCTTGGAACATCAGCTCTGCTCTACAAGATTTGTCATGTTGTAGCTTATCCATTTCAAGAGCGTTTCATTCTTTTGTTCCGTATTACCATGACTGAGATTTCACTGAATAATCGATGAAGAGAAAACTATGAGCTACCTTGCATTCAATCATTATAATTTTGATACTACCTTTGTAAAAACTAACTACAGTATTAGCCAATAAGTACACAACCTAAATGATATCAGAGGCAATTTATCAAAAAATTCATCCACATGCTCACTGACATTTAAGAATCAAGGCACTGAGCACACAGTTCTAAAATTGCAGCAGGTTTTAGTTATACAAATGTAAAAAAAAAAAAAAAGAATGGATCTTCAAAGTAGTATGTGAGTGTGCATATGTGTGTGTGTTTGTGTATGTATATGACTATCATCATAGTACTTTACAATAATTCTGATCTTAGGCAAGAATACATAAGAAATTTAGAAAAAATTACAAAAAATAAAATAGTATTTATTTTGTGTTTAATGTCATGTCCCAAGCCCTGTGTATGGAATCACTCTTTTAATAGTATTACCAATATTAATAAATAAATATTATTACAATTACAATACCTCCCAAAACACAATGGCAATTCCTAAACCAGTACTTAATCTTACTGTATTCAGATTAGCTCAAGATGTGTAATTGACCATTTCAGCTTTTGATACCCTCAGGCGACAAAAAGTTGTAACTGGTCAGGAAGTACTAATACTATATTTTCCATTAAGTAAATGGGAGATCTATAGATCTAGCAGGCAAGAAATGGGTTATCTTCCTGGAGTCTGGCTAAAGTGTGAAGCAGCTGTCTGGTCGTAAATGGCTAAGGAATCAGACAGGATTCAGAGTTCAGAAGGTTAAAAGGTTGAAAAGATCGGTATTATTGAGCAGACTTTAACTTTAACCCTAGACAGAGATGACTTCTTCTCTGCTTTGTTTTATACCTCCTAATGGATACTAAGACCTGTGAGCCCATGACTGGTAATCATTTCCTGAAAGAAGCCAAATCATTTTGGTTGAACTCTGCCCCAAATAAAAACTGAGACAGATGTGCTAAAATTACCTTAGAGCTTCAAATAAATGTACCTTTTAACACCACCTCTTCTCTATCTTCACTCCAGCTTTGGCTGGCACAAGGTGATTCAACAGTAACTTCCTCCCTTTATCTTCTGTTTTTAATTTAAGCCTATTAAAGAATTCAGGAGAAGTAGAAAATGTATCCTCTGAAGACAAGAACTTTAAATTCTAGATAAAGAGAAAAAATAGGCAAATAAAACCAGTAAAAGACTACTAAAAACACATACAAAGTTATGTAAAATAAACATATATAAACACTAATGTACAAAAAGAGTGATCAGAGGTGCCTGATAAACATCTTACCATAATAAACAAATAGTTTCAATATCATAAATTTCTGAATTTATGAAATGTATTTAAAAAGTAATTTTTCTCTGTAAGCAGGTATCAATATAAGTAGTATAACAATATAGTATACTGTTAAAACATTATACTTTTGAAGCAAACAAATAATCCTTTTAAAAATTATTATTGATGAGTCAGTGAAGTTCAAAATATATTTTGGAGTTTTGAGTAAGACTCAAAGTAGCAGAGAAGGAAAATATGTGTTTGCCTCCTCTCATGACCACATAGAAATGATAACTAAACTATAGAGCAACTATCATTGAGAATCACCTAAAGTCTAGTTGAACAGAAATCTTATAACTAAGGATATACAGAAGAAGCCACCTTGAGACTGGTAGGAGGAGCAGAGATCTTGAACGAGGTGGTCCCACACCTACATATTATGGTTAAAAATTGAGAGGGAACTCAGCTGTAGAGCTTCCCTTTGAAAAACAAGGGGTCTCAGCCTCATATCAGACTCTGCATCCCAGGGTTCCAGTGCCAGAAAGAGAAGTCATAACAAATTCTGGTTGTGGAAACCAGATTGTGGTTGAGCGAGATGGAGGGGTGCTAGAGTACCAGGCTTTCCTTTTAAAGGGCCCAGGAAAAAACTTACTCACTGAAAAACATGCTCCGAGCTCCAGCTCTGGGGCAGCAGTGTGAAAGTTGGTGGGGACATAGAGAGAAGAAATAAAATGTCTGACTTCAAGACAAGGGCTGGAGGGGTAACTTTATCCCAGACAGAAGTGCTGGCAGGACTATTGTTTTTTGGTTGAGTCTTCCCTTAACCCAGCACGTAGATGCAGGCAGGCACTATATGTGAGTCTCCACCAACCTAGCTGAAATTGTTAGCCCCACTCTGGTGATTGCCTGAGACCCCACACAAATTGAGGGACCATATAACACACTTCAAGTGGCTTTTCCATACAAACATTCTATCTTTGCTCATGCTTCAGACTTTACTAAAATCTCTAATAAGGTCACAAACCATAGAAATGTAGCATCTAGCCTTGGCATATCCTGTACCTCTTACTAAGCAGCCCCAAGGTCGTCATTAGTGGCAGCCAGCCTCAGTTCACCACTTAGATGCTCTCAGGCAGCTCCAAACCCAGCACAAGTGGAAACCATCTGCAGATCACTTTGAACCTTATACTAAGTAGCTCCAGGCATGGCACAGGCAGCTGCTGTTGGACTGCATCATAGCACCTCCTAAAAGGCTCCCAAAACAACACACCTGGTGGCCACCTTCAGACCACACAAGAGCATGCCACGAATACTTCCACAGAAGACACACTGAAAGGGCAGACTGGATAGGCAAAAGAGCCCTGTTAAAGTAAATCCTACTCCATAGGGTCAGCTTCTGTACAAGAACTTCTCCAATGTAGTAACAGCCAGTTCTCACAACCAATCACCCAGAGGGTTAATCTCTTCTAATGATGTGCGAATAGCAATCAAGTCTCAACTATAAGACAAAAGGCACACACGACATACACAAGGGACTACCTGGAGGACCCAGCTCAGGTGACCAGGGAATAATGTGTCAGTGAGCCCTACAAGACACTACTACATAAGGCTCCTATACTAAGACTGGGAAACGTAGAAGCCTTACATAATACATAGAAACAAAAACAAGGAGGCAGCCAAAGTGGGAAGACAAAAAGACATGTGTTAAATGAAAGAACAGAACAAAGATCCAGAAAAATCACTAAACAAAATGGACCTACCAGATTCAGAGTTCAAAACACTGGTTATAAGGATGCTCAGTGATCTCTGTGAGAACTTCAACAAAGAGATAGAAAACATAAAAATAAAAAATAGAAAACATAAAAAAGAACTAGTCAGAAGTGAAGAGTACAATAATTGAAACAAAAAAATATATTAGAGGAAATCAACAGTAAATCAGATGAAGTGACTTGAAAGATGAGGTATCAAAAACCACTCAACCAGGGCAAGAAAAGGAAAAAAAGAATTCAAAAAAATTGGAAGCTTATAAGGGGTCTCTGGGGCAATAGCAAGCAGACCAACATTTGAATTATAAGGGTTTAAGAAAAAAAAGAAAGACAGCAAAAACTCAAAACTTATTTTAAAAAATAATGATGGAAAACTTCCTTAACCTGGTGAAGGAAGTAGACATGCAAGCCTAGAAAATGCAGAGTTCCAAATAAAATAAATCCAAACAGGCTCACACCAAGACACCTAATAATTAAAATGCTAAATTTTATGGAAGAGAGAATGTAGTTAGCATTAAAATGATGGCTAAGTGGAAGGCCAGGGGAAGGAGGGAGCAATTGGGGGGGGCATTTTATGAACACTATAGATGTCTAACCAATGTTCTGTATGCTTGAAACTAATTTAAATAAATAAGTTTATTTTAAAAATGCTAAATGTTAAAGACAAAAAGGGAACCTTAAAAACAGCAAGAGGAAAAAGAATAGATATCTACAAGGAAACTCCGTAAGACTATCAGCTGATTTCTCAACAGACACTTTGCAGGCCAGAAGGGATAAGCAGAAAATATTCAAAGTGATGAAAAGCAAGGATTTATAAACAAGATTACTGTACCCTGCAAAGCTACCATTTAGAATTTAAAAAAAGAAGATAAAGAACTTCTCAGACAAGAAATGGCTAAATAACTCATCATTAACAAACCAGTATTATAAGAAATGTTAAAAGGAGTTTTTTTTTTTTTTAAGAATAAGGGAAAAAAGTTTTAAAATATGAATAATAAAATGGCAATAATTACATGTTTGTCAACAATTACATTAAATGTAAATGGATTAAATGTTCTCATCAAAAGACATAGGGGAGCAAAATGGGTAAGAAAACAAAACTCTTACATATGCTGCCTGTAAGAGACTTACTGCAGATCAAAATACATACATAGAGTGAAAGTAAAGGGATTAGAAAGACCCAGTAATCCCACTTCTGAGTATTTATCAAAAGAAACTTAATCTCCCTGGATATTAAGAGGTACATCAAAGAGACATGAGCAATCTATATCTTCACTGTAGTGTTATTTACAATAGCCAAGAAATGGAGGCAACTTGGGTGTTCATCAATAAATAAATGAATAAAGAATTTATGTTACATATATGTACTGGAATATTACTCAGCCATAAAAATGAAATCTTGCTGTCTACAACAATGTGGGTGAACGTAGAGGGTATGATGAAGCTAGGTGAAATAAGTCAGATAGAGAAAAACAAATACCATATGATTACACTTATGTGTAAAATCTAAAGAACAAAATAATCAAACAAAACAAAAACAGACTCATATATACAGAGAGCAAACTGGTGATTACCAGATGGGATGGTGGTTAGGGGACTGGATGAAAAAAGTGAAGAGACTAAGAAGTACAAATCGGTAGTCACAAAATAGTTACAGAGATGTGAAGTACAGCACAGGGATATAGTCAATAATATTGTAATAACTATGTATAATGCCAGGTGGGTACTAGACTAATCATGAGGATCAATTTGTGAATTATACAAATGTCTAATGCCTATGCTGTACTACATTGAATAAGTCAGACAGAGATGGACAAATGTCATAAGATTTCACTTATATGTGGAATCTAGAAAACAGAATAAACAAAGAAAACAGAAACAAATTCATAGATACAGAGAACATTTTGATGATTGCCAGATGGGGAGGTTAGGTGGATGTGTGAAGGGAGTGAGGAGATTAAGAAGTACAAATTGGTAATTACAAAATAGTCATGTAGAGTACAGCATGAGGAATACAGTCATAGTATTTTAATAACTATGTATTGTATCAGATGGGTACTGAATTTATTGGGGTGATCATTTCCTAAGTTACATAAATGTGTAATGACTATGTCATACACCCGAAGATAAAGTAATATTGAATGTCAATTATAAATAAATAATAAAAGTACATTTAAAAAAAGAAAAAAAAGGCAAACTTCATAATGTGAAAAAATATTTTCAAATTATATATGTGATAAGAGGTTAATATCCAAAATATAAAGAATTCATACAACTCAATAGCAAAAAAAAAAAAAAAAGTCCAGTTTTAAAATGGGCAAATGACTTAAATGAACATTTTTCCAAATATTCAAGTGGCCAACAGGTACATGAAAAGGTGTTCAACATCACTCATCTATAAAAAAATGCAAATCAAAACCACAATGAGATATCACCTCAAGCCTGTTAGAATGGCTATCATTAAAAAGAGAAGAGTAACAAGTGCTGGGGTGGATGTGAAGAAAAGGGAATCCTTGTATATTGTTGGTGAGTATGTAAATTGGTAAAGCCATTATAGAAAACAATTGGAAAGTTCCTCAAAAAATTAAAAATAGAACTACCATATGACCCAGGAATTTCACTTCTGGGTATCTATTCAAAGGAAATGAAATCACTGTGTCAGAAAGATTGCTCTGTACCCTCATGTTCATTATAACATTATTCACAATAGTCAAGACATGAAACAACCTAAATGTCCTTTGACAGACAAATGGATAAAGAAATATGGTTTATACATATACAATGGAATACTCTTCAGCCATAAAAGAAGGAAATCCTTCCACTTGCAAAAACAAGGTGGACCTTGAGGGCATTATACTAAGTGAAATAAGTCAGACAGAGAAAGACAAATACTGTATGATCTCATTTATATGTAGAATCTAAAAAGGAAAGAAAGTAGTAGTTGATAGATGGTCATGGGGATGGGGAGCATGGCATAGAGAATGCAGTTAGCATTAATGTAATGGCTAGGTGGAGAGCCAGAGCAGAGAAAGAACAATTAGAGGGATCATTTTATAAACTATATAAATGTCTAACCAATATACTGTATGCTTGAAACTAATAATGACATTTTTTTTAAGTAAAGAAAAACAAACAAAAAACAAACTCAGAGCAAAGTGATTAGATTCGAGGGTGCCATAGGCAAAGGGTGAGGAGTGAGGGATTGGGTAAATATGGCCAAAAGATACAAATTTCTGATTAAAAGATATATAAATACTGGGGATATAATATACAACATAATGACTATAGTTAACAATGTTATATTATGTATTTGAAAATTGTTAAGAGAGTATATTCTGAAAGTTCTCATTACTAGAAAAAATAATTTTTGTAATCAGACGAGTTAATAAATGGAAACTAAACTTGTGGTAATCATTTTGAATTATATACGGAGTCATATCATTATGCTGTTCACCTTAAACTTATACAGTGTTGTATGCCAATTATATCTCAATAAACCTGGAAAAATAAATTATCCTCCAGAAAGTTAAAAAAAAAAATAAAAAGATTATGAGAACATTCGCTTACACAGAGACATCGTCTATACTTAGCAGTAGATATGGTCATTGTTATTTTTGTTCCATGGTATAATTCATAGATTTTTATCTATCATCATGAATTCATGACAGCCTTATCAATTTAAACTAGGTTCACTTTCACTCTTGATTGCCTAGAGGTTGAAGCCTCCTACCCAGATAATTCATATTGAATTGACATGAGCTTCCCCTTGAGTTAATTGAACTACAGATACTGAGGCATTCCAACAGGAGAGTCATGTCACAAAATTACATCAGACTGTTAAATAAATATAATAATTTTTACATTGATTTCAGCAACCATAGTTTTTGTCAAAGTTAAATTATACTCAATTTTGCCCACTTGAAATCCAAAATAGCTACATTGTTCTTATATTAACTGTCTTCATTCATCTTTGTTTTTAGTCTATTTTTTTTAAACAGAGGAAATTATACTTAGCTGTTTCAGAATACAATTACCAACATGCTTGTTTAATTTTTAGTCACACTCAAAATTTTGCAGTTATTATTTGCAGATACTGAATTGAACAGGTTTAGCAATTTTATATATAGTATATTCTTGTGTATGTTTTGTATATATTATACATGTAAATAAATGTGTGTGTATATATATAGGTATAAAATTTTTCACAAACATAATTATAAGTTTCTCACAATTTTACCTGGACACTAAAACAATTTATAAGCCAGTGGTAAGATACTCTAATATGCTAACTGAACAAGATGACTTGGAAAATAAATATATAAATACATGTTCTGAAGTAACTCTAGTATAGAAGTACAAAATAAAATTATATGTGCTATTTAATAAAATAAAAAATCTATTTTCCTATAAGGTTTTTAGAGAGAGAGAGAGAGAGAGAGAAATGAAGTTTTCAGAGAGAGAGAGATCTACCCTCTAATTTGTACATTGAAGGCTGGTTTTCAGACAATCAATTAATTTTGAACTTCAGTTCAGGCCTAATCATTCTCATTCTTTTCATTTCATCTGAAAGATACTAAGAAAAAGCAGGTATATACAAAGCAGGTATCTAAAGAAAGAAAAGAGAGAGAGAGAGAGAGAGAAATGAAGTTTTCAGAGAGAGAGAGATCTACCCTCTAATTTGTACATTGAAGGCTGGTTTTCAGACAATCAATTAATTTTGAACTTCAGTTCAGGCCTAATCATTCTCATTCTTTTCATTTCATCTGAAAGATACTAAGAAAAAGCAGGTATATACAAAGCAGGTATCTAAAGAAAGAAAAAGACTATATCTACAAAGAACTATCTCTTTGTAGGTACAAAGAAAAGTATTGACGTAACAAATTGCTACTGTTCAAGCCCATCGATTCAAAACAAGCATTTTAGAAACTTGACAAGATGACTTAAATGACCCATATGATTGGTGACCTAGAGAAAAAACGAAAACTTCACACATATTAGTCTTGCAGCTGGCTTGTATTGGATATGGGCTCTGTCCTTTCCTCATGGTTAGAATTAAACTGCTTCTTTAAGAAAAGAAAAAAAAAATGCAAAAAAACTGTTTCTTTGTTCACAATTTTATCATCCCTATCAGAAGGGGTAGGAAGAGGTAAGATGGCAAGTCAGAATTTTATACAGAAATTTATAAAACACTCCAGTTGCTTAGGTAGCAGACAAATTTATGTGATCCTTTTTTATCTTTACTAAAAATATACTTCTTTATTCCCAAATTGCTCTACTTTCCTTAGGATCTCGAATTTGGCAGAAAAAAAAAGTACAAACTCTTGATTTGGTTAGTGTTACCTTGACCTTAATAAATTAAGGCTCTGGAAAGTTACATTGTACTTTAGAGAGTTCGTAAGGAATTAATTCCTATAAATTCCACAATGTC
>NW_006431382.1:733919-736040 GCF_000325575.1 Pteropus alecto | reverse complement strand
AGAGTACCTATGTGACTACTTGTTCTTTTCTGGAGACAACACAGTTCAGATCAGAATAAAATAGATTGTGAAGAAATGGTCATGCCTCTGAGATTCCAAATGCAAGGAAAGAAGGCTGTGTCTACCAACAAATATGGATGAATACATTCACATAGAATAATGGTGAACCTTAAATTGCCCTTGGGGACATACTGCATAAACCGAGCTGTAAGTTTCTACCAATAGAAATTATATATCTCACATCCATCTGCACTTAAAATTATTTGAGATGCTTCATCAAGCAATAAAACCTGATGCAGTCTTAAGATACTTGCATTTCCTCATGTAATGCAAGGAGCCAACATAGAAAGCTATATTTTTCAGACAAAATTCAACCAAATTTAATGAAATAAATCTTACCTCATATCTTGTGTTTCCAGTTTTATGTAAGTACTAAGAGGTAGAAATTATGGTTTCTATCTTAGAATATCTTACAGAATAATTGAAATATTTTCATATTGCAAGCTCCTTGAGGTCAGGAACCAGGTCTTACTCACATCTTTATCCTCAGTGCCTAAATAAGAAATTGAAGTAAAGTAGGTCCTTAATAAAGGAATGGGGAATGAATGAATAAATGGAAGAAGATGTAGGCATGACCTAATATGAACAATAAACCACTGATAATTAGGTACTAGAAAACATAAAATAGGATAAAGGGCAAGAGAAATAAGCCTATTTATTAAGTTCATAGATGGCTATATCAAGAGATGGCTCCAAGTTTAGGCATTGGTACGTTCCTAGAATATATTAGACTAAGTTGCTAAATTAATTGAAATTCCCATTGAGCTCAGAAAATAACCTCAGACTGTGATTTTCACTAAAGTGGCACAAACTGTTCAAATATGCCCTTAAAAAATCATTTCTTTTTTCTACTTAGTTCCGAAGTGTAATCAAGAAAGGTCAAAGGGGCATGAAAAGAACGATCACTTGATGCTGACTGCACAGCATGACAGGAGTTTATTGTGTTCCCTCCAATCCCAGAAAACCAACTCTGTTTTCTTTGCACTTCAGAAAAAAAAAAAAAAGACCTAGAATTTTGTGAGTTGGATATAATGGTCTTTTCTTCACCTCTTCCCAATACTTAAAAAAAAAAAAAATTGACCTCATAGCAAGACATAAGTTTAGCTATCACTGAGCACCTGGTCTCCCATGACAAGCTTCCAAAAATCATTGGCTTGACCAGCATGTTTAGCTTACCTACATATTGATAACTTATACTTGTATCTGCTGGGATCACTCATTTTGAATTTAAAAGGTCCTATAGGAAACTGAACAAATTTGTACAAAGTCATGCACAGGAGAAAATAATTTCTGGACACTCTTCCTTTCCTCTCTACTGTGGCCTCAGCAGCTCTCTCAAAATTTTTATCCAGACCAAAGATGCTGCTCCATTATTTCCATGAAGACATGAAAGAATCTGGTACTAGCCTCCAAGAAGGAGAAATAAACAAGTGCTTGGCTGCTACTATAAACAAATAGAGTTAATTGTTCCCCATCATTATTGTGATCACACAAAGTACTGATTTACTGTCTTTCCTCCATAGTAATAAAAAGGTTTGATCTTTTATGTGCTAAATAGCTTTTCTAAAAATCTTAGATGCAAGCTAAGATCTTCCTAGACTCTGACCATATGTCTCATGCTTATGTGATGCTAAGTTCAAAGAGTCCGGGGTCCAGGGTGGTCCATTCTCACTATGACAGAAAGATCAATTCTCTGTAAATTAAAAATGGTACATCTTTACCTCAAAAGAAGCTAACGAATGAATAAAATAGAGATTGACATTTACTGAGCACCTGCTATGTTCTAGGTGCTTTCTTAATTCCTTCTCCCAAACCTATATGTTAAATGATTCACCTCTATTTTACAAGAAAAATTAAGGGTTAGAGATGTTATAAGGAGTTATAAACAAGTAATTTCCATCCAAGAAGATATTAAAGAAGTCAGAAGGAAGTTACAAGATGTGGTGAACAGTGGATTTTTAACATTTTTAATTTAATTGAAAAATTATGAATATTCAAGAGAAAATAGTAGCTGTGTTTGATAAGTAATATAAAAAAGGACACCTATCATTATGTTTTATA
>NW_006431382.1:732345-733745 GCF_000325575.1 Pteropus alecto | reverse complement strand
AAAATGGTTTCTGTCAAACAAAAAAAAATATAAGAGCACGTACTATGCATACCACAAAGAAATTAAAAGTATGGTTTCTGCCTTGTAAGGAATTAGTAGTCTACTCGGTGATGAGGAAGAATGAATTAAAATGGAAATAACTTTAGGAGACCAAATGAGTGGTAATTATTATAACTGTGGACCAACAATGCTTGAATGAAGAGATAGGGTATAAACAGGAACCTGAACAATGCATAGAAAATAATTGGTTGTGAAGTATAATTGACGGTGAAAGTAACCAGCTTTGGGACTAGACTGAGCAGTTTAAATCCCAATTATTATCACTTACTAATTATATATCCTTGCAAAAATCACTTACCTTCTTGCTATAAGAATAAATATCATACTATATAGGTTCTCAATAAATATTATTCCTTTTCTCCTTGTCAGGCATTTGATGGAATTTACACCAGTGTTTTTATCTGAACTAGTTTATGTGTATGAACACAGCCATTTTATATTTAACAAAGAAGTCATCATCCTAATAACAGCAAATCAATATTATCAACTACTATTGAGCACTTCCAGTGTGCCAGGCAATGTGCTAAACACTATTTCAGCGAATCCTCATGATAACTTATAAGGTAAATAGTATTATTATCCCCATTCTATGGATGAAAAGATTTGATCTCAGAATAATAAAGTGATTTGACCAAGGTGTCATAGCAGCTAATGACTCTAAGTATGAAGCCAGGTCTTACTCCAAAGTGGCTTACTCCAAAGCCACTTACTTTAAACCACTGTTATTATGTTCTCTACCAATGTTTCTATTGAACTGGTTTTAGATCAGGTTACCAGAGTAGCACGTTTGACAAAAATATTCTAGCTGCTGTTCTAACTGTGATTCAGACATGATTAATCCTGCTATTTTCAATACACTTTCAAAAAGTGTCTGCCCTCTCCTTTACAAATTATTTTCCTTTTTCTAGGCAGAGGGCATGTGGATTTGCATTACTATCTGGGCTGGAACAATAAGCAAAAGTTGAGCCTGTATCCATTTGTACCCATTTCAACTTGGCACTTTAGATACATCTCTTTACTTTCATCTTAGAAAGTAGATTTGTTTTATTTCAGCTGCTAGAAAGAATGAAAGGTCTCCCAGCAAAAATGTGTCTTTGAGCTAGTGTAAAGTGAATGATTGTTATAGGGTATAAATCTTCATTCTTCTGAGAAGGATTTGTCTTTGAAACAGAGAAAGAGAGAGAGACAGAGAAAGAATTGAAGAAAGAGAGAGGAAAAAAGGAAGGAGTAGGGAAAAAGGGAGGGAAGAAGGGAGAGAGGGAAGGAGGAAAGAAGGAAGGAAGGAAAGAAAGAAGGAAGGAAGGAAGGAAGGAAGGAAGGAAGGAGGACCGGACGAACGG
>NW_006431382.1:725345-732258 GCF_000325575.1 Pteropus alecto | reverse complement strand
GGAGGGAGGGAAGGAAGGAAGGAAGGAAGGAGGAAAGGAGGAAGGAAGGGAGGAAGGAAGGAAGGAAGGAAGGAAGGAAGGAAGGAAGGAAGGAAGGAAGGGGAGAAGGGAGCTGTCCTCTTGACAAGAAGGGGTAGGGTCTCTCAGAAATGAAAGCTATTTTATAAATAAAAAAGAACATCAGAGATTTTAATACAAGCAGTCACAAAATATACCACTGAAACTTTTGTGTTTCTTCCAAAATTTAGGAGTTCCAGAATTATACTTTAAATTATAATTGGTGCATTTAAAACCAAACTCCTGATGTTTTATTTTATTTGCTCCTTCTCTCCTGTTTTTTCACCTAGCCAATATAATAATGCTAACTGCATTCCTTATGCTGTGTTCCCTATTCCTGTGAACATCTATCAACTACTAATGTGTACATCTTTAACCCTTCATCCCATTCTCCCAGCTTCCCACCTCCCAAAACCCCTTTGTCTGTCACCAGATTGTCCTCTGTATTTGAGTCAGTTTTTGATTGGTTTGTTCTTTTTTTCCCCTTAGACTCCGCATATAAGCGAAATTATATGGTATTTATCTTTGTCTGACTTATTTCACTAAGCATAATAACCCCTAGGTCCATCCATGTCATTGCAAATGGTAGGATTTCATTTTTTTAATGGCTGAGTAATATTCCATTGTTTATATTAACCATAACTTCTTTATCCAATCATCTGTTGATGAGCATTTAGGTTGCTTCCATATGTTGGCTATTGTAAATTGTGCTGCCATGAATACTGGGGTGCATAGATCTGTATGAATTATCGTTTTGGTTTTCTTTGGATATATACCCAGAAGTGCAATTGCTGGATCAAAAGGTATATCCATTTTTAATTTTTTGAGAAACATCCAGACTGTTTTCCATAGTGATTGTACCAATTTGCAATCCTACCAACAATGTATGAGGGTTCCCTTTTCTCCACATCCTCATCAACACTTGTTCTTTGATTTATTGATGATAGCCAGTTTTACAGGTGTTAGATGATACCTCATTGTGGTTTTAATTTGCATTTCTCTGATGACTAGTGACCTAGTAGATTTTATGGTTCATTAACATGTATTGGGCGGTCTTTAAAAATACATATTCTGATAGTGGGTGTAAATCTGTATTAGAGAAATTTTTTTAGGGGAAAATATTGAGATTGCTATCCAATATTGCCCTCAAGTCCAAGTTGCAATAGGCTTTTGAGGATTTAAATATTCACCAGATACTCAGATGTTGCGTTTCATAGTTTACTCCACCTCCTAAAACTGATATTTGATAAAAATTACATGTGTACTTAAGGAAATATTTCACTTTTCTCAACTTCCTGATTCTCCCTGCTCTATCAGAAAGACAGAGGAAAGTGAGAGAGAATAATCCACCAAAAGCACATGCCAAAAATTGTGAGGAAGTTGGAATTTGATCTCTAAAGTATAAGATGCTGGTGACTAAGATAGCTCGAAAAATAGATCCTTCCTGCCAAATCTCATGTCAATGAGACCAATAAGAAAAGAGTAAGCATCTTGGATGATGGAGAGTTTGGTATTCTCAGACTATTCAGTCTTAGTTTGACTGTCAGCACAATAACCACTACATAATACCCCATTTTACACACACACACACACACACACACACACACACACACACATCTAAATTGCTACTGTACACATTAGGTTTATTCATTCATTTTAGTGACTGCTATGAACTAGGCAGTTTAGGTTGGATAAACAGTTATTTTAGTGTTTCATCAAATAGAAGAATTTTCTTGTCAATTTAACATCGGAGGAGATCTGGTCAAGATGGCAGGGTAGGTAAATGCTATGGCATGTCTCTTCTCTTGACTGCATTAAAACTGCCACAAAATTATGAAACAGTTAACCTGGAGAACAATCTGAAAACTAACTGAACAGAAGTCTTATAACAAGGTTTATAAAGAGGAGATCACATTGAGACTGATAAATGGGATGGAGATATGAGACTGTCTGGTTGCACATCATGTGTGGTGATTGAGCATCAGGAGGGATATCTTAGCTGTAGAGGTCCTGCTAGAGGAATGAGAACCCCCAGACCTATACTGGGGGTTCCCAGCCCAGGGTTCCAGTGCCGGGAAGAGGAATCCCCACAAAATCGTTCTCTGAAAATCAGCGGGGATTCTGGTCATCCTAACAAGACAAAAAGTATCTGGAAACTCAGACAGCCTCTTAAAAGGCTTGTGCACAGACTCACTCACAGACATTCACCCCAGGCTCCAAGAGAGACACAGTAGCTCAGGAGGTGTCAGAGACATATTAAGAAAAACTGAGTTGTGTGGATTCAGGGTGAGGACTAGAAGGAGAGCTGCCATTAACCTTTTATTGAGACTTCCTTCTCTGAAGCCTACAAATAAGCAGCACCTTGCCTGTGTTGAGCCTTTTCCCCACAGGACCAAATCTGAATCTGTGTTGACCTGGTGAGACCTGCTTACTCCATCCCATTGACTCCCTAAGACTCCATTTCACCCAAATACCAAATTGCCAGTTTCAATTTCATTACTGGGCAACCAGCCCCACCCACACTCAGCAGGAGATTTTTTTGACCACAATCAACAGGCCTCAGCTCTCATATCTCTGGAGTCATATTCCATGACGAAAAACCAGCACTGACCCTAGCTGCAGTTTTTCTTAAAGAAATCTCAGGGGTGTATAGGCACAAGGTGGGCAGCAGCTGGCCTCAGTATGAGCTGAGACTTTTGCGGGTGGCCACAAGCTCAGCACGGGCAACAAATCTGAATCTGCACTAACCTAGGGAACACCAGTTACTTCAACCTTGTGACTCCCTAGACTCTGCCTCATGCAAGTCTGGTACCACCTGAGGATCATTCAGCTGCTCAGTCTTACTGGCAGCCGGCAGGCAGCCTCAGGACTGAGGGTGACCAGGGCCTTTTACAGAGCTGCCGCAGGGCTGGTACTAGTGACAGCTAGCCTCCATTTGATGCCTGGCTTCTCTCACGTGCTTCCGGGTCCAGCTCAGACAGTGACCAAACACGGGTACCTTTGTACCTCTTACCAGCTAGCCCCAGGCAGGTCATAGATAGTAACAGACATTGGCCTGTACAGGTGTCCCTCTCAAGAGGATCCAAAGACAAAATACCTGGAGGCTGGCATTAGACCTGAACAGGGGACTACCTAATTAGCCCCTCAGGTGCCATACCCAAAGGTTGGTCTCAACCTGGCACATGAGCCCACTGGGGTGAATCTCACTTCATGGGGTTAGCTCTCACAAGCAGGTCATACACTGTGGGTGTGGCCAATACTCACAGCCAGTAAGCCAAGCTTTAATACTACTCACTGACATGCCAAAAGCAATCAGGGCTCAACTACGAAAGGAGGGCACATAAAACCCATACAAGGGTCACTCCTGGGACACCTGGCACAAGTGATCAGGAAAACTGTGCCACTGGACCACACATAACACCGACCACATAAGGCCATCAAGTTAAGACTAGGTGACATAGTATATCTACTGAATACATATAAACATACACAGAGAGGAAGCCAAAATGAGAAAAATAAAATATATGTCCAAATAAAAAAAGGTGACAACTTAGGAAAAAGAACTAAGTAAAATAGAAGCAAGCAACCTACCAGATAGAGAGTTCAAAACACTGGTATTGATATAAGGATGCTCAATAAACTTAGGAAGAGAATAGATGATCTAAGTAAGAACTTCAAAAAAGAGATAGTAATAATAAAAAGGGATGTAGAAACCATAAAAAAGAATGAGTCAGAAATGAAGAATACAATAACAAAAATGAAAAAATACATTAAAAGAATCAATAGTAGATTAAATGAAGCAGAGGACCGAATTAGCAATTTGGAAGACAAAGTAGCAGAAAACACCCAACCAGAACAACAAAAAGAAAAAAATAATAATAAACGATAAAGATAGTCTAAGGGATCTCTGGGACAGCATCAAGCATAAGAATATTCACATCATAAAGGTACCAGAAGGAGAAGTGAGAAAGCAAGGAATTGAAAACTTATTTGAAGAAAAAATGATAGAAAACCTTCCTAACCTGGCGAAGGAAGTAAACATACAAGCCCAGGAAGCACAGAGATTCAAGAAGAAAAAAACAAAAGAGGCCTAGACAAAGACATACCATAATTAAAATGCCAAAAGGTTAAAAACAGAGTACCTTGAAAGAAGAAAAAAAAAAAGAGGAAAGAAAAGAAAAGAAATTAGTTGCCTTCAAAGGAGCTCCCATAAGTGTCAGCTTATTTCTCAACAGAATCTTTACTGTCCAGAAAGGAATAGCATAAAGTCTTTAAAGTGATGAAAAGCAAGAAACCACAACCAAGACCACTTGAAAGAACAAGGATATCAATTAAAACTGAATGTGAGAAACAGAGCTTCCTAGATAAAAGCTATAGAAATTCACCATCACCAAGCCAGTATTACAAGATATGTTGAAGGGACTTTTATAAAAAGAAAACATAATTAAAAATATATATTAATAATAAAATGCCAATTACTACATATCTATCAATAATCACTTTAAATGTGAAAGGATTAAATACTCTAACCAAAAAACAAAAAAACAAACAAAAAAAACAAAACAGGGTAGCTGAATGGAGAAGAATGCAAGATTCATACTGTCTATAAAAAACTCACTTTAGATCAAATGACACACACAGACTACAAGGAAAGGGATGGAAAAAGATAGTGCATATGAAAAAAAAAGTGGTAGTATTAATACTTATATCAGATAAATTAGGCTTTAAAACAAAGGTTATAATAAAAGACATTACATAATGATAAAGAGATCAATCCAACAGGACATAACTCTAGTAAACATTTATGTACCCAACATAGAAGCACCTACATATATAAATAAAATATTGACTGACATAAAGGGAAGGATCTAGAATAATACAGTTATGGTAGGGGACTTTAACACTCCATTTACACCAATGGAGAGATCTTCCAGGCAGAAAATTGACCAAGGAAACAGACAAATTTAATTGATATTTTAGAACATTTCCCCCCAAAGCAGCATAATATACATTCTTCTCAAGTTCACATGGAACATTTTTCAGGATAGACCATATGTAGGCCATAAAACAAGAAATTAAGAAGATTGAAAACTTATCAAAAAGTCATCTCTGACTAATATGGTATGAAAATAAAAATTGAATACAAAAGAATATCAAAATGACACAAACACATGGAGGCTATCTAACATGCTACTAAACACTGGATTAACAATGAAATTAAGAAATAAATCAAACTGTACCTTCAGACAAATGAAAATGAAAACACAATGACTCGAAATCTATGGGACACAGCGAAAACAGTACTTAGAGGAACATTTAGAGCAATACAGGCCCACCTCAAGAAACAAGAAAAATCTTAAATAAACAATCTAACCTTACACCTAAAAATTAGAAAAATAATAGCAAACAAAACGTAAAATAAGTAGAAGAAGGAAATAATAAATAAGAACAGAAATAAATGAAAGAGTCTAAAAATACAATATAAAAGATCAAGAAAACCAAGAGCCAGTTCCTTGAAAAGATAAAGAAATTATGGTACATATAAACAATGGACAGTTGCTAGGCCATAAAAAATGAAATCTTATCATTTGCACTAATGTGAATGGACGTGGAGGCTATTATGCTATGTTGAGTAAAATATGTCAGACTGAGAAAAACAAAAAACATAGGATTTCATTTATATTCAGAATCTAAGGAACAAAAGAAATGAACAAACAAAAGAAAACCAGACTCACAGATAAGAAAACAAATTAGTTTGCCAGAGAAAAAGGGGCTGGAAGCCTGGTTGAAAAAAAAAAAAAATGAAGGGGTGAAGAAGTACAAATCAGCAGTTACGAAGCAGTCACAGAGATGTATAGCATAAAAATATAGGCAATAATATTCTAATGGTTATGTGTAGTGCCAGATAGGTGCTAGCATAAGAAAGAGAATTATTTTATATATTATATAAATGCTTAACAACTGGGAGGTGTACCTGAAGTTTAAAAAAAAAAAAAAAAGGAATCCAAAAAAATGAGAATAGTTTAAGGGGCCTCTGGAACAACATCAAATATACCAACATTTGGATCATAGGGGTACCAGAAAGAGAAGAGAGAGAGCAAGGAATTGAAAACATATTTCAAGAAATAATGACAAAAACTTTTCCTAACTTGGTGAAGGAAATAGACATACAAGCTCGGGAAATAGACAAACAAGATGAACCCAGAGGCCCACACTAAAATACATCATCATTGAAATGCCAAATGTTAAAGACAAAGAGAGAACCTTAAAAGCAGAAAAAGAAAAATATCTAGTTACCTGCAAGGAAGCTACCATAAGACTGTCAGCTAATTTCTCAACAGAAACTTTGCAGTCTCAAAGAGATTGGTATGAAATATACAAAGCTAGATATTCAACCGAGATTATTCTACCCAACAAAGCTATCGTTTATAATACGACAGATAAAGACCTTTCAGGCAAGAAAAAGCTAAATACATCAAACCAGTATTAAAAGAAATGTTAGAGACATCTTTAAGAAAACCAGAAAAAATTTTAAAACATTCAAAATATAAATGCTATAATCTAACTATGGGCAGTGAACACATAATGCAATTTATATATGACTTACTGTTGAATTATACACTTGAAACTTGTTAGATTTTTTTTCTTTTATTCACCATAATTTAAAATAAAAGAAAGAAAAACAAAACAAAACAAAACAAAAGCCTGGTAGAAAAGGAACTGCAAAAGAATTTTTAAAGGCTGACCATAGAGGTTAAACTTTAACCCAGTCTTGAATGGTGTAAAGCAGGGAAATGATACAAGCTAACTGGTACTGAATTTCTTCAAATCTTACATCCTTAATATATTTCTCTTT
>NW_006431382.1:718839-722793 GCF_000325575.1 Pteropus alecto | reverse complement strand
TTTTCTTTTCAATTTCATTTATTTCTGCTCTAATTTGATTATTTCTTTTCTTCTGCTATCTTTAGGCTTCATTCATTCTTCATTTTCTAGGTTTTTTTTTTTTTTTTTTTTAAGATGAAGCAATACGTTGTTTATTTAGGTTCATTCTTATTGTTGCAGGTAGGCCTGTAATAATATGAACTTTCTTCTTATGACCACTTTTCCCTGTCCCAAATGTTTTGATATGTTTTATTAGCATTATCATTCATTTCTATGTATCTCTTGATCTCTCTTTTTTATTTCTTCTCTGACCCAGTTATTCTTCAGTAATATGTTGTTTAATCTCCATGTATTTGTGGTTCTTCCCACTTTCTTTTTACAGTTGATCTCTAGTTTAAAAGCATCATGATCAGAGAATATGGTTATTATGATTTCAACACTCTCATATTTGTTGAGGCTCTGTGTCCTAGTATGTGGTTAATGTTGAGAATGTTCCATGTGCACTAGAGAAGAATGTATAAGCAGCTGTTTGGGGACAAAGAGCTCTGTAAAATCAATTGTGTCCAGTTAGTCTCATGGGTCATTTAAGGATGTCATTTCCTTATTGATTTTCTGTTTGGATGATCTGGAGTAATTAGGTCCCCTACTACAATAGTGTTTTGGTCTGTTTCTCCCTTTAGTTCTATTAGTAATTGCTTTATGTTTTAGGGGCTCCCTGATTGAGAGCATAGATATTAGTGTATCATTCCCTTTATCATTATGAGAGTCCCTCAATATTTTTCTTTACCTTTTTTACTTTGAGGTCTATTTCATCCTATATTAGTACCACAACTCTAACTTTTTTCTAAATACCGTTAGCTTGAAATATCATTTTTCACCCTTTGACTTTAAGTCTATATTTGTCTTTGGAACTGAGATGTGTTTCCTGGAAGCAGCATATAGTTGGGTTTTGGTTTTTGATCCAACCTGCGACTCTGCACTTTTTTTATTTGTGAGTGCAGTCTATTTACATTTAGGGTGATTATTGAAATATAGGTCTTCTTACAGCCATTTTATCTTTTGCTTTCTGGTAGCTCAGTGTTTCCATTGCTTCCTTGTCCTTGTGTTTCTGTTTTCTTTATATTGGTTTGCTTTTGTGAATTTTCCTTCTGATTCTTCTTGTTTTATGTTATATACTTCATTTCTGAATCATTGGCATGTGGTTACTATTACTAATATGTAAAGGATAGTTATATATACACAGTCTTCTATTTTCTTCTGTGCGTGCCTTATCTCCATTCCCCTTTGCGAATTTGGATCTTTAGATCTTCTCATTTTCTGTCATTGTTGTCTCAATTTTTCCCTATGCCTGCTGAATGTTAATTATTATCTTGCTATAGCAAATCTCTTCTTATTGTTTAAGTTTATAAGCCCCTGTTCTTAGTAAGGTTTCCACTACTCTGTTTTCTATCTGCCTACTAGTCACCTTATTCCTAATTATGTATGTCTTTTTTTTTTTTTTCATTTTGTTTTATTTGAGATGATCCCTTTCAGTATTTCCTGTAATGCAGGTCTCATAGTGGAGAATTCCCTCAATTTTTGTATGTCTGGAAAGGTTTTCATTTCTCCCTCATATCTAAAGGAGAGCTTAGCTGGATACATTATTCTTGGCTGGTAGTTTCCTTCATTTAATAGTTTGAATATTTGATTCCACTTCTTTCTGTATTCTAAGATTTGTGCTGAGAATTCCGATGATAATCTAATGGGTTTTCCTTTATAGGTTACCATCTTCTTTTCTCTGGCTTCCCTGAGAATTCTTTTTGTCATTTATTTTTGATAATTTTAATACAATTCGCCTTGGAGAAGGTCTTTTGGGGTTGAGATAATTCTGTGTTCTGTTGACTTTTTGAATTTCAAGCTCCAGCTCATTTCTTAGATTTGAGAAATTCTCATTAATTATTTGTCTGAAAATGCTTTCTAAACCCTGTTCCTTTTCCTTCCCTTTGAGAATGCCCATTATTCTTATATTTCCTCTCCCGATGGTATTAGTTAATTCTCGTATTTTTCTTTCTTATTTTTCTTTTGGTTTCTCTCTTCTTCTGATTTATTTCTAGATTTCTGTCTTCAATATCACTGATCCTTTCCTCCATTTGGTTGACTTTATTTCCCAAGGTTGCTATTTTATTTTTCACATCTTGCAGTGCATTCTTCATCTTCAGAATTTCTATTTGGTCCTTTTTGAGGGTCACAATCTCCTTGGTAAAAAGCTTGTTGTGCTCTTCTTGTTGTTTTTTTCAATTCCTTAAATTGTTGATATGAATCATTTTGGATACCACTGAGTTTTTTCAGAATTACCATATGAATTCTCTGTCTTTTAAGTCACATATTTTTATGCCCATAAGCTTATTTTTCTGAGATTGTTCTCTTTCTTTCTGAGATGCCTTGTCACCTTGGTTGTTCAAGGTGTTTAATGGATTATTTCTGCCTGGGCATTAATGAAAGTGCATTCTACTTTTTTTTTCCCCCCCCAGAAAGAAGATTTATTATATAAAGTTCTCTCTTTAGCCCATTGCAAAGAAGCCATTTTTCTTTTGTTTTCCAGTAGGTGGTGTCTAAGTCTCTTGGATTTCTGCTTTATATAAAGCCTTCATAATACTTTTCTTTTCTTATAGATGTTTAATTATGCTTGATACTCTCACTCTCAGTCCCTGTCAATGTTAGCAACAGTTTCAGTAGCATTTGCTCAGATTCCCTTAGGGCTCCTCAGTGAGATGGTGGGAGGGACCCTCTGGGTTGAGGGATGCGGGCTGTGGCTCAGCCTCGGATTTGCAAACATGGCTGCTAAATATCAACCTTTGTTTCTCTCCTGTCCCTGCTTCTGTGCTGTCCCCACTTGTCTGCTTTCTGCCCTGGTAACTGGATACTGCCGCCGGCCACATGCAGCTCACAAATTTCCCAGGCCGGGCTATTAAGGTAACTTGCTGCACCCTCTCCGCTACCTCTCCTATAGGGAGCTCTGGCAGCTGTGAGAGGTAGCTTCTTTGTTTCTCTCAGTCTACCACCCTACACCTGGGGTTCTGGCCTATGATAGCTCTTATGCGCATCCCACACTCAGACATGCTGGTGTGCAGTTTGGGTGTTTTTTGTTGAGTTTTAGTTGTTCACCTTATTGTTGTTTCAAGTGAAGAGATCTAGAGACATCTCTCACTCTTGACATGTTTCTGAAGTCACTCGAAATTTGTTGGTTTTGTTAACGATTATCACCATAATAAAAAAATATGAATACTAAAATGGCAATAATTACGTATCTATCAACAATTAATTTAAATGTAAATGAATTAAATGCTCCAATCAAAAGATAGAATGACTGAATGAATAATAAAACAAAACTCTTACATATGCTACCTACGAGAGACTTATTTCAGGTTGAAAGACACACATAGATTGCAAGTAAAGGGATGGGAAAAGATAATTCATGAAAATGGAAATGAAAAACAAGGAGGTAGCAATACTTGCACCAGACAAACTTAAAACAAATGCTACAACAAGAAACAAGGAAGGACCCAGTAATTCTACTTCAGTGAATCCAAAGAATCCAAAAACTACTTAGAAGAAACAGGTGCATCCATACATTCATTGCAGCATTATTTATAGTAACCAATATATTGAGGCAACCTGAATGTCCATCAGTCGGTCAATGTAATAATAAAAAAAAAAAAGTAGTACATATATACAGTGGAATAGTTTTTAAATATTTAATAGTAGATACTCTGGTGACTGCCTTTGCCTAAAAAGATTAAATATAAACTAATGAATGAGAATTCAAGATCTTCCATAATTCGATTGTTTCTACTTTAGTCTACAATAAAGAACTAGACCACTCTGTATGGTGTTTGTTGTACATTATATCCTTTTTCCTGGTTTAATGTCTGTGATGACTAAGTATGAGCTAAGAGGCAGGAAGAGGTGCGGTCTTCCTCCAAATGTTTTACCCTG
>NW_006431382.1:715916-718746 GCF_000325575.1 Pteropus alecto | reverse complement strand
CTAGGTGGTCTACTGACTGAAATGCAGATTCTCAAAGCCTGCAGTTTGGGTGTTTATTGTGTGCATGGCAAGTAACACTCAACAAAATAAACTAGACTAGCTGTGAAATCTTTTGGCAATTTTCCACTAAGTTCGAATAGGTTCTGTAGGTGGCCAGTTGGCTATTTACACACACCACAAATTTTACAATATAAATAGTAACCAATCCTGTAAGTCATACAGAAAAAGGACAGAGCATAAAATTCACTTTTTGCTGTCAGGGAACTTCCAAATAAGTGTACCTTTATACAACAGTGTGGGGTATAAATTATAGTTCTGTTTTTCTCAAGTCTAGATTTCTGTCTTTCTATTCTTCACTTAATCTAAATCAAAATAAATATTTAATGTACAAGATTCAATCCCTCAAACACTGACCAATTTTTTGTGAGGACTTTAATTTGTTTAATTGTGTTATTCTAACAAGTGGTCAGAAAATTAACACAAATGAGCCAGGAGTACTTATTCAGTAGCAGGTTTGCATGTAGTTATAATTAGTGTTGTACTTTAATAAAAAGTGAACTACTGCAAATTGGGGAATCAGAAGACTAATGAGAAAATATTACCACTCACTGACTCCCTGTTTGTGTAAATGCATTTGTTACAGATAGGATTTTATTTCACAATATTTAAATTTAAAAAAAAAAAGTCTTACTTTATTACATTTTCACATTGTGCAATCTGTCCGAACTTTCCACCAACCAAGGTGTTACACATTCAGGGGCTATCTCCTCTGGCCCACAGGATTATACCAGAATCTCAGGCTTATGTAGTGACTCAGAATTGAGGGGTGATACAAATCCACAGTACATAATGGTTATCTTTTAAGTTTTCTTTTAGGCAACATAATTCTACTGTCAAAGAGACTCTCCAAGTTAATTTAGTCATTCTTCTTTGATGGTATTCAGAGTGTTCCTTATAATAGTCTGCTTAACTGACCAAAGATTCATTCACAAGGAGCCTCACCATTGTTCTCAAATTCATGATACACTTGATCAAGCCACCGCAGTCATTCTGTAGTAATCTACAGTAGTGGTCCCCAACTATTTTTGGCACCAGGGACTAGTGCTCCTATAAGAATCTAATGCCTGATGATCCGAAGTAGAGCTGAGGCTAGCACTGAGGAATGGCTGCAAATACAGATGCAACTTTGCTCACTCACTCCCTGCTCTCCTCCTGCTGTGTATTCCTGTTTTTATCAGGCCATGGACTGGTACCAGTTCACAACCTGAGGATAGGGGATCCCCGAGCTACAGAATGTAGTAATATAGACCCCTGTGAGAAAGTGGACTCCTTTTACTCTGCTCATGGAAACCTTAAAAATTCAATAATCTGTGGTAAGTTTACACAGTGACAGATGAATTAGTGGGGTAATTACATTGTAAGGAATACAAATGTTGAATCACTATATTGTACACCTGAAACTAATATAACAAGTATAAGATTGCATACCAACTATATTTACTAATTAAAAAAAAAATTAGATTATCAGACTTAAGAAAGCTATATTCAAAAACTCCACTCTCCAGGTGGCCTTTTACCACCTCTTCCAAATCTTGGAATTTCTTCTCCTCTTAACAATTTTTCCAGAAAACTGTGTTTTTGAAAATCAAAAAGCCTGCACTGCAGTCACCTTCTGTGTCCTGGAAACTACTGCTTTCAGTGACTCAAAATTTAATAGTCTTCCACTCTCATCTCTGTCATGGCAAAAAAACAAAAAGTTTTGGTTATTTTTTTCAGGATGGGGAAAGAAAAATATTTACCCCAGTAAGAATATAGAAATCAATATCATAATAAATTCTGTTGCCACATTTAAGTCAGTAGAAATCATGGACAAACATACAATTTTGTTTAACTTCTAATGCATGAAAGAAAATTTTGGAAATGCATGTGTTGCAGATTTGGGCCTGTGTACTCAGAAGAACCAAGTGGCACTCAGCAAACTAAGAATCAAAGGAGGTTTACTTATGCCAGTGGGCTCAGAGGAGTCACTCTCTAGCGTCTGAGCCCAGAACAAAGGCAAGCAGGTAGATTTATACACTGATTATTTCCGCATACTTGGAGGTCATTGTTTCCCACACATGAGAAAGGTAGTGTTCCAGGGAGAGGAGGTTTTTAAAATTCCTCCAGTACAGGGTAGCCATCTTAGATTTCTTTACATTTCCCATATCATTCCCCCCTTTTGATGCCTGTCTAAATTCTTTATAGGGCATCACCTTTTTTTATTACTTTCTTGATCTTCCTCTTGGTCTCCCCGGACCGGGGACAAATAATTCTATTGCATAAGGATCTTTGCTGTAGTCTTTCTCTCCACTGTAGCTTCTATAAGGGAGATAATTGTCCAAACAAGAGGCAATAGGCAAAGCAGAAGTAGGCAGGTAACAAAGAGAGTACTACTCTAATTAAGGTCTTAAAGCCTCTGAAAGTGGAGAACCAACCTCTAAAGGTTATTGGGTCCGATCCATACTATATTTGTGTGGGCACATGTGCCAGTCCATCATCTGTTTGACAAGATCTTCAACTGCCCGACCCTGGTCTTTGCACACAACAGTTGGTGAGATTGAATTTCCCAAATACACCTCTTTCTGCTGCTAATAGATAATCTAGTGCCAATCTGTTCTGGCAGATGGCATTTCTCATCTGAGTTTCTTGATGTGCCAGGAGGGTCAGGGCTCTCCTACTTTTATTAGTAACTACTTGTAGTTGGATAATTCGATTTAACATGTAAATGGGGGTACAGTATCCCCAAGATCTCTTTTGCCAAAGTGGCAGGCCTCTAATATTGGGTTATGTG
>NW_006431382.1:692518-713975 GCF_000325575.1 Pteropus alecto | reverse complement strand
GCTGAGAATGGCCTTAGTCCCTGCCTACTGGGGTTTCATGGAGCTCTTTCACTTTCTGCCTTAGTCAGAGTGGAGTCTTGGGTTTCTTGCTGAGGTGCAGCCTTAGTCTCTAGACAAGGAAAAAGATTCAAACTGATTATTTAAATCATATATCTATTAATTTTGCTATTAACTGAGTAAAGGAAAACAGGCTTGGTTAATATATTTCTTAAAGAGTAAAAAAAGACCTTTGGCCTAAAGTCCTCTACCATTCAGACTTTAAGGGCCCTGCCTGTCTTAACACCATTCTGCTTAACAATGGGCTGATGACCCTTATTAATAGCCAGAGGATCTGAGTTACCAGTTTGGGGCAATTATCAGGATTTGAGAGAGAGGACCTTCTTTTCTAAAGAGAGGAGGGAAGAAAACTTAACTAGGTTTACTAAAAAGATTAACTCTGCAAGAGATGTCCCATTTCATTTCCTCCCTCTTTTGATGGGTCTCATATCTGAGACTAGCTTAAGATGAAGTTGATTGCTTTGTTGCTGTAAGAAAATTCTTTCCTTGGTTTTGGTTTTAACATAAGAATAGATAGTTATTCCATTAATAAGAAACTATCTAGTGAGTAATTTGCATACCTTACAGAAGTAGTGGAGCTGCAGTTTAATGTCATTATCTGAGATGTTAAAACATTAGTTAGCACACTTAGTAAATGTTACACATTTTCTGCTGGTGTTATAGTAGACACTTTTAAAGAAAGCATAGCCTAATTCTTCCTGAGTTTTGGGTGGGGCCCTTTCTGTTTGCCTCGTGGGCTGACTTTTAACAGATTGCTGGGAGATAGTTGGCCTGCTAGTAGGAAACCTTGACATAGAGATAGGTTGTCTACAATGGTTTAGACTTAGGTTCCCCACAAAAGTGCAGTGTGTGGTGGGCAAGGGGTTGCCCCTCTTTAGGCCGTGTCCTAGTTTCTCAGATAAGGCGCTTTCTGCACAGGCCCCCGGTCCTGATGTGTGGCAGAGAACTTCATTGCTAATCCTGGTCTCACAATGGGAAAGGAAATTTATGTTAGGCTGTTTATTCCTGTCACTGTGCAGTTAGCATTGGAGAGAGAGACCTATGGGAAGGGTCAGCACAGAGAAGGCAGCTCTAGTATCTAGTAAAAATTATTTTTTTTTCTTTTTGCCATGTCGGGGGTGACCTGAGGTTCAAAAAAATTTGCCAGGATCACAACCGGACCCAAGGGAGCACTATAGTAGTGGTCTGCAGCCATGTGTCTATGTATGGAACTTGGTCTAGATATCCTGGGGTCCCTGTCACTACTCAATACACCCAATACACGCTCTCACTGTAAGGTCCCTTCAGTGGGCCAACCTACCCCTAAGGCAGTCCATTTGAGCTCACAAAGAATACAAAGTTTTCCGAGGTCAGTGTGACCCTATACTCCTCAGAGAAACTCTCCTTAAAATTTTCCAACATATAATCTAAGACAGTTGGCTTAGTGAAACTCGCCCCCCCTCCCACATATTTGCAGAGAGCTTCCTTTGAGAAGTAGGCACAGAGGCCAGTGTTAGTATATTCTCCAAAGTCTTAGAAACCTAGTTAAAGCAATGGAAAACACTAAAATTCTTTCAAAGAAATACAGAATCCTAGTTTTCTTCCCAGAAAACCTTTTCAAAACATTTGCATCAGACCAATAGTCTAAAGAACATTAAAAGCAATTCCAGTTGTTTTTTTTTGTGTGTGTGTGTGTGTTTTTTTTTTTTTTTTGCATTGGCTTGCTCTTGGCATTTAAATTTCCAACTTTGTTTCACTTTACTACATAAAATTACCTCTCGAAATTTCTTCACAAACCTTCTACACCTTCCCCTCACAAGATTTCCTCTCAAGATTTCCCTTCATAGACCTTCTACTACTCCCGCAAACTTTCTTTCACACTTTCTTTATTCCTTCAGTTTGCCTCTTTTTACCAGTTCAGTAATAACCACCTTTTAGGCAAATACCTTTCTTGAAATTCTTTAACATGTTCTCAAGGACCGTTGCATTACTCTGACCTGACCCCATGTTACCCACTGTGTCGGTACTGCAAAAACAGAAAAAGGGTGGGGTGTCCCTTATCAAAGACCACTCTGATGCCCGCCTGGCCGCATCTCTCTCAAGACTTTCAGTACGTCTTGGCTAAGGTGTACCCGTATAAACCCTGGGCCTGGTCGTTCCCCGGAGGGACAAATCACTGTTATGCCTTATGACATCGCTACGGATCCTCAGGTTGGGGCCTTACCAGATCTTGTAGTTTTTCACCGTGGGGTCACAGACTGGAAACTCAGAGACAGGTCTCTGAGATCCACACAGACACACATACACTCTCAAAGGTTAAAACATTCCCTCCCTGGTGGTCCCTGCCTGAGTGGTGCTTGCCCCGGGAGGTGATCAGTCTCCCCTTCCACCCTTAAGGTGGGTCGCTGCCTTACCATGTCCGATTGGATCCGCTGAATCTCCTTTTTCTCGCCTCTCAGAGTCCGGGGGAAACAGAGTGAGGCCGGCTGAGCGCATCCAGGCCCAAGACCACCCAACTGGGTCAGGGTGCACCTTCTAGTTCCTCAGTTGCCTCGGTCCACCAGTGTCTCGGTGTTGTGCAAAAACCGGTGGCTTCGAAGAGCCAGCGTGGTTGAGTTTCCCAGTCAGGGAACCAAAATGTTGCAGATTTTGGCCTGTGTACCCGGAAGAACTAAGCAGTACTCAATGAACTAAGAATCAAAGGAGGTTTATTTACGCCAGCGGGCTCAGAGGAGTCATTCTCTAGAGTCTGAGCCCAGAACAAAGGCAGGCAGGTAGATTTATACATTGATTACTTCTCCATACTTGGAGGTCTTTTGTTTCGCACGCATGGGAAAGGTAGTGTTCTAGGGAGAGGAGGTTCTTAAAATTCCTCCAGGACAGGGTAGCCATCTTAGATTTCTTTACATTTCCCATATCACATGAGTTATGATTTGGTTTATGGTTCTGTCCCCAAAGCCACTTTTATTGTTATTGTAGGTTTAAGAAAGATCCTGACTTGATTGGAGTAATTAGTATAAAATGTGCTTGCTTTGACACAAATAGATTTAAATTTTATATCAAAAAGGACCAGCTCAACAAATGTATGTATTTGTTAATGTCTGATAATGTTTGAAAGTATTAGTTGCACAAATATATAATTAGTTTTAGGAATAGAAGTTTAATCAGGAGTTTTTGTTTGCTGTAGATTTCTTGCATGTGTTGTGCTTGATCTTCAAAGTTTAAACAGCTGAGTACATATATGCATATCTGTACACAATCTTGGGTCAGTGAATATGGAAGGAATATTCACATTTTAAAGTCAGATTTGAATAGTAAGTGTTAAATGTCTCTGTTTCATACCCATTAATTATGTCTTTGAATATTAAAATTATCTCCCTTTAAAGTTTTAAACCATAATGAAGGCAACTCTTTTAACAAAATTTATCATACACAACAGTCTTTTCAGTTAAAGTATGCAAACACTACCATCAGGCAAGATTTAAATCAAAGCAACTTGGCAATTGAAAGTCTGTTTCACTGATGTGTTGTACTGCCAGCTTGAGCATTTAGGGTAGAAATTTTTGCTTAGCATTATTCGATTGTCTTGGAAACTAATAGTTATCATAATTGTATTTGAGGTGATACAACCTGAGCCCTCGAAATATAATGAAATGTCCTACAGGGCGAGGTGAACAGGTCAAACCAGAAATGCAAATAAGACTAATACAGTCTCTTTTCATCTGAGAAGGTTTTAAGCCTGAAGGGTTGAGCTCTGCAAGTTTCTTGTAGATTTTAACAAGATGGGACAATGGGGTATTAAAGATTCCTTGGCTGAAGCTTGAAGTCTCCCAAATTCAAAAAAGCTCTAGAGCCAGGAAGCCAAATGCAGGATATCTGAAGAGAGAAAGATGTAGATCCAAAGAGTGGTTAATTCCTCATTTCAGAGATTTTACTGTTATGAAAGGGAAGACAAGTAGGCCAATTTCATAAGGAATGATCATACTCTCAAGCTTTCTTTTTAACTCATGCTTATACTTTTTCTTTTTCTCAGGCGAACCTCAGTGTATTATCCCTCCAAAAAGAAACCCCAGATATTAAATTACAGAGGTCCTGGGCATTAATATTGTCTGACTTTTCCCAGGCGTGGCAGCCATGTTCAGAATTCCAGAGGCAGACAGAGAGCTAAAAAGCTATAGGTGAGAAGGAAGAGCTCAGGGGAAGAACAGTCTATTTTAGTATGTGAAAACATAGAAGGAAATTTTTCCTAGCAAGGTCAGCCTTAGAAGTTGGTATGTCTGTTCGATTAATTTTTACAATCAAGAAAATAAAGACAGAATTTAAACACGTTGGAAATAAATAAAATTAAAGAAGCAGATATGAGAAATGTGAGATGGGAAATTATAATATAAGACTATCAATTCAACTTTTTGAATAAAATAAAAAAAATACATCAATAAAGCAGCTAGTGTGACTATTTTTATTAAATTAAATAATTAGTTGTTTTAGACAGGTATATATTCCAGTTCGCATAATTATTGCCAAAGTACAGGCATCTTACAGCATTTTACAACAAAGTACAGCATTTTATAATGCTGTATTTTTCAAAATGTGTTTCATAGACCAACTTTCTCAAAATCCTCTGGAATGCTAGTTAAAATGCACATTACTAAACTCCTTCCCCAAACTCTTAAATTGGAATTTATGGAAATCTGGGAAAGAAAAAATCAGCATTTTGAAGACATTCTCCAGGTCACAAGTTCTCAAAGTAATGTAGGGAGGAGGCAAGAGAACTAAAATTTTAAATCAACCTATATTCAGAGACTTCGATATGCTGATAAACCCTGCAGCCAGACTAACTGAGGAAACCTGCAGAACAAAGGAATATTTCTGCTGGGAATGCTAGCAGTTTCCCCATACACTGAAGGGAAAAGAGCAAACAAGAGCCTTTAAGTGGCTCCCTACACAAAATAAAATCATTCATTCCCTATGACTAAAACCATTAAGAACTGTGGATCAAAGGTTAGGAATTGCCAGCTGGCCTTTCACACTACATATTCTTATCTTTTTCATGCTACATACTCTTATCTTTCCTCACTGTATACCTATATCAAAGGAAAATGGGTAAACAAGGTCATTAAAGTATAATTCACAAGAACTAAAGAATAATATATAAACTGGATTCCCTGATACTTGAGACTTTTTTCCTTGCCTTGGCTTTTTGTCTTTGCTTTCTTTCCCTTTGCTTTTCCCCTTCTCTAATAAACTTTCTTTTTGACTCTAACTTTGGCATGTTTGAATTCTTTCTCACGCTCAGCCAAGAACCCTTTTCTCTCTAAGTGCAGGGCTTAAGTTCCCCCATTTGGGATAATATGCCCTGCCCTGCATCAAAAGTATGCTCTGCAGACCCCTGAGGTTCACTGGTTCAGGGAGAATTCAAAGCTGTTTTGATAATAATAATAATTTTTTTTTTTTATTTTTCATTGTAATGACTTTTATTTTGATGGTGCAAAATTAATGGTGGGTAAAACTGCTGATAGCTTAGTGTAAATTAAGGTAGTGTCATCATATAGTACTTGTTATAGTCATTGTATTCATCGCTGCCTTGCAGTAAACTTTAAAATGTCTTTGATAAATCATTAAAATTAATAATTTTGTTAAATCTTAACCCTTGACTACTTTTTTGTGAGACAAAGTGCAAATTCTGCATAAAATACTTCTGACACATGTATGATGGTTGTATCAAGGAAAAACACTAATATTTTATTACTGTTTGAGTTTCAAGGTGAATTACATACTTTTTTTATATAGAACACTATTTTCACTTGAACAAAAAAGATTGACGCACTATGGTTATTCAGACTTGAGTATTTCTTGATATTTTCTTAAGAAATTAATGAAGCGAGCCTGTCACTTTAAGGAAAACAACTGACAGTATTTGTTGTTAATGATAAAAGTTAAGCTTCCAACTGAAAATTCAAATTCTGGAAAACTTGTATCTACAACCATGAGCATAACAGTTTTGTACTCTTAAAGATTTTTTTAATGATAATATCAGTAATACTAATGAATGTGATTGTATAACAAAATGTGTCAGCATTTAGAAGATCTGAATAACACAGTGAATTAAAATTTTCCAATGACCAATGAATGATATTACAAAATCATTCATGAGCAAAATATTCATTCAGAATGTAAGATAAACAAATGAATGCTAATGAAACATAGTAACTAACCTAATATTTTAACAAGCCTTTAAAAAACTACCACTCATTACATTTTGGTGTAGTATCCACAATTATCTATAAAGACTTAAAATATTTTTTTTTTCCTTTCTAACTACATGTCTGAGGCTGGATTTTCTTCCTATACATCAAACAAAACAACATATTACCATAGATTGAATGTAGAAAAAGATATAACCTAGTTGCCTTCTGTTATGCCTGATATTAAGGAGAATTGAAAAATAATTTAATTTCACTATTTTACTGTTTGTTTATTTTTTTTAAATAAGATTATCTTTGTAAAACTGTGTCATTTTGGTAATGACATAATGGGTAAAAAATTAGGGGGTCCTTATAATTTTTAAGAGCATAAAGAGATCATAAATCTAAAAAGTTTGAGAACTGCTGCTCTAGGTGATTCTGATTCTTGATTACAGTTGAAAATCATTACCATAATAGTAAATCTAGGAACACATGATAATGTTTTAATAAGACTAGAAGACTGGTATATACAATGGAATATTTCTCAGCCATTAAAAAATTAGAATCTTACCATTTGTAACAACATGGATGGTCCTAGAGGGTGTTATGCTAAGTGAAATAAGTCAAACAGACAAAGACAAATACCATATGATTTCACTTATATGTGGAATCTAAAGAAAGAAGTAAATGAAAAAAAAAAACAATGACAGACTCATAGATACAAAAAACAAACTGGCGATTGCCAGATAGGTGGGAGAATTGGGGAGCTGGGTGAAAAAGGTGAAGTGTTTCAGAAGCACAAATTGGGAGTTACAAAATAGTCATGGGGATGTAAAGTATAGCATAGTAATAACTATGTATAGTGCCAGGTGGGTACTAGTTTAATAAGGGAAATCACTTCATAAATTATGACTTCATAATCACTATGTTGTACACCTGAAAGCAATATAAAATAATATTGAATGTCAACTCTAATTGAAAAATAAAAATAAGAAAAGAATGTTAATGTAATAAAAGAAAGTATAATTATTTTTCAACTAGTCTTAACCATCATGTAATTCTTCAAAAATTTTTATAAAGTTTAGGTACACAGCTAGTCAAAAGTATAGTGGGAAGAATCCACGTGAACTCTCACAATTTCTTCCAGTTGTTTTAATCTAAATGGCTTTATCTAAAAGTGCTTAATCTAAATTTAGTTTCAATGTGATACACCTTATATTCCCTAAACTTTTATTAATCAAAGAATTTTTCCAAATAAAGTATAAATCTTGGTCATGCTTTACAATTGATTAAATATAAATCCTCCAAGGTACAGAAACTTTAAAGAATTACTTGGTAAACAAAAACACTGCATTTGAATATCACTTTATGCTAGTTTCTTTAAGGTTGCTTAATTATACAGCTAGCCACAGTCAACAGACATTCAGGGTAGATAAAAGCTCTGTTGAGAAATAAGAGAAAAGAACAAACACTCATTGGGTACCAACTATGTGCCAGTGTCTCTGCAAGCATACATTCCTTTCCTTCTAGGACTTAAAATTTTAGTGAACAAAAGTTATTTCAAGAGTTTTCTCTCAAAGTATCTGTTCTGGACTTTGTTAAATCTACTCTTATAGTTGACACAGAAGTCAAGGAACAAGGTAGTTTCTAAAGTTTAGAAACCAACACTCCAACTCAATTGTATGGCTGCTGAGATCTTGCTATCTCTTCCCCCAACACACAGTAAAAAGTATACTTCAATAAGATTAAATTGTCCTGCCCTAATATAATTGTAGGGTAAATTAGCATATCAAAATTAAAAAAAAAAGTTTATCTCAAGATTATAAAACCCAACTACGTTGTGGCTAAAATTAGGTTTTTGATCAAGCTCAAATTATTTTTTTTTTCTCTTTTCCACTTACTTTCTGGGTGAACTACAGCAAGACTCCTCATCTGTAAAATTCCTGTAATAATAAAACCTAACTCACTCTTGTGAACAGCAAATAAAATAATTCATCTAGAGGATACAGAATAGTATTTGTCATATAATAAGTGCATAATAAATGTTAGTTCTCATGTTTTTGTTAAAAAAATTTTTTCCTGTAAATATTTTTGGTTTAACACATAAACTTCACCAGATCACCAAATATCAATCATTGTACTTTTCAGAGAATAGCAATAAAACATTTCACTTTTTTTCTCCTATACCTTCTAAATACGTGCAAAAACTACCAAATTAGATGTGTTAATATCTGAAAATTGGTAAAATACTTTCCTGATTTGAAAACCCCACCAAGCTCAAGAGGAAAGCACAGTATTAATGATTATATCTTTTTACAGATAAGGAGAAAGGAAGCTCAGAAAAATTAAATGAATTTGCTAAGTTCACACATTAAATGATAAAATCATGAGTTAAATCCACCTTTGGCTGACTTTACTGACATGTTCTTTTAATCTTTAACTGACAATGATCAATAAAGCTCAGAAAAATGGCAGAAGTCCTGAAAAGATTATTAATCAGAAGAAACATCAAAGGTCAATTCCTGGAAAATGATACTCCAAGCAAATGGCATCCAGAGAAAAGTGGAAATGGCTGTACTTATATCTGATGAAATAAATTTCAAGATAAAAAAGGTAACAAGAGACAAAGATGGATACCTCATAATGATAAAGAAGGTAATATATCAAGAATACATAACACTTATCCATATATATGCTCCCAATCAGGAGCACCAAAATACATAAAGAAACACTAATAAAACTAAAGGGAGAAACTGACAAAAACTAAATTTGTGTTGGGAACCTAAATACCCCACTTAAAGCTACGAATAGACATCCAAACAAAAAAAAAATCAATAAGAAAATATGAATGTTAAATGACATATTAGACCATTGGACATAAATGACGTTTACAGAGCCTTTAATTTCAAAATATTAGATTATACATTCTTCTTTAGTGCAAATAGAACATTCTCAAGGATAGAACATATGTTGGGAAACAAAACTAGCCTCAAATTTAAGAAAATTAAAATGATAACAATCATGTTCTCTATCCATAATCCTTTGAAACTGGAGATCAAATGCTAAAACAAAACAGAAAAAAAAAACAAAAATATGCTGAATTTAAACAACATGCTACTAAAGAAAGACTGGGTCAAAGAAGAAGTAAAAGGAGAGATCAAGAGATACATAAAAACAAACATGAATGAAAACACAACAATTGAGAGAGGAAAAAAATGGCATAGATGATAGAGGCTCTGTTTATCCCCCTGACAACCAAATCAAAGCAGTGATGGAAAGAAGGAGCAAGCAGCAAAAAAAATTGCCTGGGATCTAGATGAACAAGCCATACAACTAGCGAGAAATCCAAGAAATCACCCTGCAATGGCAAAAGGTAGGATGGGGTGAGGACACGAGGCTGCACGGTCTTCAGCAACTGAGTGAGATGGAGTCTGTAGTACCTGCAGAAGCCTCTTAAAGGGGCCACATATGCTTCATGGTGACGGACCTGCTCGCTTTGAGCACCAATGCCGATTTATTATGAAACACCCATACACACAAGATAATAAGTATTGGTGAAGATGTGAAAAAGTTGAAACACTTGTACACTGTTAGTGGGAATATAAAATGTACATATATTATTAAGCATAATTAGGTAAAAGTTGTCTTCTTTCTTTCTTTCATTCCATGTATCTTTCATGTTTTCTTTTCCAGATTATTCTTATTTCATAAAAGAAATATACTTACAATTTTTAAAATAATTTGGAATCATTTCAATATGTTATATCCTCAAGATTTTTAACTATTTGTAGATAAATGTTTTTGGCTCAATATTTTGAGGCAAATCATATATGGACTGCTTTCACATTTCTTTAATGGCTGTTATTATTTTCAATTTTTCCATTTCATCTAGTCTCAATCTTGGCAATTTATATATTTCAAAAAAGTGTGATATTCATATATAGTTTAAAATTTATTTCCCCAAATACTATTTATTTAAAATTATTTACTCTTTTCCACTTTCCAGAAGACTGCTAGGAAAAGCTTGTATTTTATTAATTTATATGTGTGTGATAGTTATAAACCCACAAGTAAATATTATTTTTGACTGATAAAGTACAAATTAGTAGCTGATGGATGGTCACAGGAATGGGGAGCACAGTATAGGGAATGCAGTTAGCGTTAATACGTTGGTTAGGTGGAGGGTCAAGGGAGGAAGGGAGAAATTGGAGGATCATTTTATGAACTATATAAATGTCTAACCAATGTACTATATACTTGAAACTAATTAAAATAAATAAATTTTAAAAATACAACAATCAAAATTCCTCTGATACTGCTAAAGTGATAACCAAAGGAAAGTTCGTATAATTACAGAACTATCTCAAAAAAAAAAAAAAAGAAAAGAAAAAGGAAAAAAAAAAAAGAAAAGAAAAAGGAAAAAAAAAAAAGAAAAATTCTAAACAATCTAACATTACGTCTTAAAGAAAAAAAAAACTAGAAAAATAAGAACAAATGAAGCCTGGAATCAGTAGAAGAAAGGAAATAATCTAAATTAGAGCAGAATTAAATAAAATTGAGAACCAAAAGACAATAGAAAAAAATTAAGGCAACAAAGAGCTGATTCTTTGAGTAGATCGATAAAATTGACAAACCTTGGCTAGCCCCATTAAGGAAAAAAGAGAAAGGATGCAAATAAAATCAGAAATAAAAGAGAAGTTATGATAGACACCGCCAAAATACAAAGTATCATACTAGAATAATATGAAAGATTATATACCACCAAATTCAATAACCTAGAATAAATAGACAAGTTCTTAGAAATACACGACCTTCCAAGACTGAATCATTATTAACTGGAAAATCTAAGTAGACTGATCAACAGTAAGAAAATTCAACTATCATCAAAACTCTCCCCAAAAGTAAAAATCCAGGAAAAGATCACTTTACTAGTGAATTCTACCAAACATTCAAGGAAGATTTAATACCTGTTCTCAAACTTTTCCAAAAAAATTAAAGAATCAATACATCCTAACTCATTTTATGAGACCAACATTAATGTTTATATATGATAAAGGAGGCAAGAATATGTATATATACATATTCTTGCCTCCTTTATCATAAATTAATTGACCATATAGTGTGAATTTATTTCTGGGCTCTCTAATCTGTTCCATTGATCTATGTGTCTGCTTTTATGTTGTGATTATATAGCTTTGTAGTATAGTTTAATATTTAGTAGCATAGTAACTCCAATTTTGTTCTTTCTCAAGATTCCTTTGACTATTCAAGGTCTTTTGTAGTTCCATATAAATTTTAAGATTATTTTTTGTAGTTCTGTAAAAAATGTCATTGACATTATGAGAGATTGCATTAAATCTACAGATTACTTTAGGTAATTTGGATATTTTAATGATGTTAACTCTTCCTATCCATTTATTTTTATCTTCAATTTCTTTCTTCAGTGTTCTATAGTATTTCAAATACAGCTCTTTTAACTCCTTGGTTAAATGTATATCTAGGTATATTTTTTTATGCAATTGTAAATGGAATGATTTTTCTTAATTTCTCTTTCTGATAGTTTCTTATGAATTTCTGAATATTAATTTTATATCCTGTTACTTTACTGAATTCTTTAATCAGTTTTAACTGGTTTTTGGTGGACTCTGTGGGGTTCTCTATATATAGTATCATGTCATCTGCAAATAATGACAGTTTTACTTCTTTCCTTCCAATTAAGATTCCTTTTATTTTTTTCTTGTCTGATTGCTATGATTACGACTTCCAAACTATGTTGAATAAAGTAGCAAAAGAGGGAATCTTTGCCTTGTTTCTGATATTAAAAAGAATACTTTTAGCTTTTCATCATTGAATATAATGTTGTCTGTAAATTTGTTTTATATGGTATTTGACAGCTTTTTTTATTTCTATTTTCATAAAATTGTTTTTCATCTTTTTACTTTCACTCTATGTGTGCCTTTCAATGTGAGTCTCTCATAAGTAGTATATGTAAGAGTCTTGTTTTCTTATTCATTCCATAACCTATGTCTTTTAATTAAAGCATTTAATCCATTTATATATAAAGTAATTTTTGATAAACATGTAGTTATTGCCATTTTATTATTCGTATTTTTTATCTTTATTTATTTTCTTTTCTTTTTTCTTTTCTTTTCTTTTTTTTTTTAAGAAGTCCCTTTAACATTTCCTGTACTATTGGTTTGGTGGTGATTAACTCCGTTTTTTTTTTTTTTTTTATTTTCTGGGAAACTCTATCTGTTCTTTAATTCTAAGTGATACCTTTGCTGGGCAGAATAATCTTTGTTGTAGGTCTTTGCTTTTCACCACTTTAAATATGTCCTGCCAATTTCTTCTGGCCTACAAAGTTTCTGTTGAGAAATCAGTTTACAGTCTTATGAGAGCTCCCTTGTAGGCAACTAACTGTTTTTCTCTAGCTGCTTTTAACATTCTCTCTTTGTCTTTAACCTTTGACATTTTAATTATGATGTATCTTGGTGTGGGTTTCTTTGGGTTCATCTTGTTTGAGACTCTCTGCACTTACTGGGCTTGTATGTCTCTTTTTTATACAGGTTAGAATGTTTTCTGTCATTTCTTGAAATAGGTTTTAAATTCCTTGCTCTCTCTCTTCTCCTTCTGGCACTCCTATCATGCCAATGTTGGTATGCTTGATATCCCAGAGGCCCCTTAAATTATCCTCAATTTTTGGATTCTTTTTCTTTTTGCTGTTCTGATTAGGTATTTTCTGATATCTTATCTTCTAAATTGCTGATTTGATACTCTGCTTCGTCTTATCTACTGTTGATTTCCTCTAATATATTCTTTATTTTTTTATTGTATTCTTTATTTCTGACTGGTTCTTTTTTATGTTTTCTATTTTCCTTTTATGTTTCCTATCCTTTTGTTGAAAGTCTTCCTGAGATAATTGAGCATTCTTATAACAAGTGTATTTTTTTTTTAACTCTGCATCTGGTAGATTGATTGTCTATATTTTGTTTAGTTCTTTTTCTAAATCTTTGTTCTGTTCTTTCACTTGGGATGTTTTTGTTTCCCTGTTCTAGCTGCCTCCCTGTGTCTGTTTCTGTGTATTAGGTCAAACTGTTATATCATCTGGTTCTAGTAAAGTGGCCTTTTGTTATAGGTATTCTGTAGAGCCAAGTGGCACTGTCTCTCTGGTCATCTGAGCCAGTTGCTGCAAGTGTGTCCCTTATGTGCATTGTGTATACCTTCCTGTTGTAGTTGAGACAAAGTTGCTATTTGAACATCAGGCTGATTGTTTGTGAGAACTGGCTGTGACTACAGTGGACGAGCTATTGTGCAGGGACTGACCCTTCAGAACAGGATTCACTTTATCAGAACTTTGGTGCCTGCCCAGTCCACCATTTGGATATATCATTTGTGGAGGTGGTTAGGCGGTGTTCTGGTATGGTCTGAAGATGGTAACCAGGTGTATAAGTTTGAGGGCTTCTTGGGAGGGGCTCTGTTGCAGTCCAAGATCAGCCACTGCCTGTATCCTGCCTTAAACCACTTAGTATGAGCTTCAGAGTAATGTGTAGATTGTCACCACTTCTGTTGGCCTTGAAGGTGCCTGAAAGAGGCTAAGATCTAAACCAAAACCAGGCTTGGTTCTACTTAACAAGAAGTCTGGGGCACACCCAGATCAGATTCTACTTGTTTGAGATTTGTGAAACTTAGTGAGATTTTAGGAAAGTCTGTAGCAAGACCAATATATGTCGTTTGTATGGAAAAGCCCCTGGAAGAAGCTTGGGTTGTCTTGCAAGACAGGTGGGGTAGGGTCATGGAATCATCAGTATGGAATAAACTGTGTTAGCCATACTGATGACTCAAATATGGTGCACACTCATGTCTGTGTGCTGGATGGAGGGTAGCCTGAATAAAGGAACAATGGCTTCTGCCAGCACTTCAGTCTAGGAAAATGCTGCCCTTCCAGCTCTAGCTCTGAAACCAAATAATTCAGTTCCCCTTTGTATATTCCTGACACCTTTTCAGCTGCTAAAGCTTAGAGGGAGTGACTCCATTAGCAAGTAAGTCTTTTAAGGGCCCATTTAAGAAGAATGCCTGGGACTCCAGCTTCCCTCCTTCTCATTCAGCCACAATCTTCATTGGTTTTCATAGCTGAAGTTGTGGGGACTTTCCCTCCCAGAACTGGAACCGTTGGTTGGGAATCCTGGTGTGGGGCTGGGATCCCTCATTTCTCAGGGGCAACTTCCACACCAAGATATATCTCCCAATTTTTAATTATCACGCATAGGTTTGGGACCAGCCTGTTCTGCGTCTTTGCCCATGCTACCAGGTTCAAAGTGGCTTCTTATGTTCATCTTTAGTTATAGAACTCTTGTTTAGCTAGACTTTCTAAATGGTGGCTATTCCATAGTTTAGTTGTAATTGTGATAAGGTCGTAAGAGGTGCAAGGAGAGCATTTTCCTACTCTGTCATCTTGTCTGGATCTCTCCTACTCATTTTGCTGCACATGCCTGCATCTGACATCTTTGAACATCATCATTTCATTATCTCCCCACCATTCCATATGCTTGGATGCAAAGATTAATTCTTTTCTGTATGTAAATACTATTTATTTTGATAGGCTTTGTCTGGCCTCTGGCCTTCTAGATGCAGAGTAGGAGTCTTGACTGCTTCGGTCTGATTATTTTGGTTACTTCAGAGGCATTGCACATTCTATAGCTATTTAGAAACCCCTATCTGCACCTTCGATTATAGACTTACTACATTATAGATTCCTCAACATGGCCCATGTGGAGACAGTTTCTTTCAGCAGAATGATGACATTTTCCAGTATCCATTGTGCTCCTGGTTTTATAAGCAGTCTGCATGGCATGTTATTTGTCTCACTCTGAACTCTAGACAAAGCAGACTTCTATATTAATATAGAAAGTAGTGGAGTTCTTCATGGCCCATCTCACTGCCTATTTTTTCTTCAATCTGTCTTTAACTCAATATGTTTCTGTTATTTTGATTCTGGTTCCTTTAGTCTGTGACAATGCAAGCGTGTTTTTTTTCTGTTTTTGTCTTTCTCTTAAGCACACTGTCTCAGACTGTGTCTCAAAGGATGCAGAGCATATTTCTAGGAGTCAAGTCTCTGAGAATCTGAGCTTCAATAGTGTTCAGAGAGTTTGATTGTTTCTATTCTTTCATCTTGATGTTCACTGTGTCATCTGTTTCTCTTTCTCAGAACTTTGTTTGCATACAGTAGAGAAGTTTGTCCCCTGATGGATGTTACACAAGGAACATGTGTTTTTAGCTATTTCACTACTGCAGCACCCTTACATAAGCTGTAAGCCTGGACTCAGCAAATGTCTTCTTCAACATCAACAATCTTATGCATTATCCAATTAGACATTCATGAATGAGAATCATAAACATAAATAGACATTATCCACCCTCTGGATAAAAGGCCTTAGTTTCTAAAATGTCAGAAAAGTTCATCTCTAAAAGCAGACACATAACCCTGCCTTTAAAGAGCTCCTCTCAACAAATATGTCGCATTTGTTTGCTACCAATAAGAAATAAATGGCTACAGAAGTAGTCATATAGAAAGATGCAGACATTGGCCCTGGATTTTGGAACAGTGTAGTACAGAGAATGATCCTGCAGAGAAAATGGAAGAGGAAAAGTTATGCCTTTTATTTATGATAACAATTGTTTTTAAGTGATGATAATGGCAAGAATTAGCTCCTTTTAAAAATATTGTACACCTGAAACATAATATTGTATGTCAACCCTAGTTGAAAAATTTAAAAATATATATTAAAAATAATGAAAAAATGAAAATAATAAATCAAAATTCATCTCTTAAGTGAAGAATCTCAGATTAACACATACCCATTCTGACCATTCTTTCCCCCCTCCTTTCAGGACCCAGGTTTTACAATGTTATTTTACCCTCATTACATTTAGTTTTTGAAATTTTCTCAGGTTGTTTTATTTCTACATGTTGAATGTCCCTTAACTAGATAGTACAATGTCTCTTACCTAGAGATAAGGATTACGTATAATAAAAATGGCACCGAACTTGGTAACTAGACTAGAAGCTGAACACTCAATGTGCTGCTAACAAATCATGGAGCCTTTTGCATTTTAATTTTCCCATCTGTAAAATAAAGAATTATACATTCTCCTAAAGTATTTAAAATTCTATTATTTTAGATTTTTAAAAATCCTCTGTAAAGCTCACCCCACTAGGATACCCAAGCTACTGCTCTTTATCTACTACAATTTCACTCATACTCTAGATCCTGAAGACACATAGATAACCTTCAATTAATTAAGACTGGTATACTGTTTCTTAAAAAAAAAATCAAGATCATTAGGAAATATATCAAGGCCTAAGGTATTTAGAAACTATTCCTTTTTAAGCACTATGAAATACTTTGGGGCAACATCCAAAGAATAGTATAAACACTATTCAACATGTATTCAGTACCTAAATGGACAAGTTCAGACTTATTATATAGCACTGGACAAAATGTTGTACCTGATTTCAAAGAACTTATATTCTATTGGAGAAAGGCGAAGATGGTTATATTCAAATAAATTAAACCGCATGTTGTGCCTGATGGTGTTCATTGCTATGGAGAAAAATTCACAGGAAATAGAGGGTGCTGATTTTGAAAAGGGTGAAGTTTTAAACATAGATTTGGGAATGACTTTGCTGAAAAAAAGATGAGATTTCAGCAAAGACCTGAAGGAAGTGAGAATAAGAATCATGTTAATATCTGGAAAAGGATTTCCAGGCAGAAAAGAAAGCAAACACAAAGTTCCTGAGAAGCCTGCCTGACATGTTTGAGAAATAGGAAAAATGACAGGATGGATGGAGTGGAGAGATTAAGAGAGAGACTAAGGAGAAGAGATCAGAAAGGTCATGGGGACTTGATTATAAAGAGCCTTGTAAGGCCATGTAAGGACTTTAGACTTTGCTATGAAATGAAGGCCACTGAAGGATGTTCAACACTGGAAAGCTATCATCAAACATAGGTTTAAGTAGTTACTCTGGTTGCTGTGTTGAGAAAAATAAAACTGGTGGGAAGTGGAAGCAAGGGCAAAAGTAAAGAGTTGTTAAAGGCTATTGCAATACTTAAGAAAAGAGACACTAGTGATTTAGATCAGTTCAGCAGAAGTTGAGATGATGAAAAAGTCATCAAATTTTTGATATAATTTGAAGGTACAGTCAATGGGCTGGGATATCTTTTTGAGGTTTTGTGATCATTAACAAATCTGGAAATCCCAGCAAGAGAGTAATATTATAATTATAGCTAGAATTATAATAATACTAGGCTAAGAATCATAGCTAACATATAGCACTTATTACCCATCAGGCACTATTCTAAGTGCTATATGTGCATAAAATTGTTTAGTCCTCACAACAAACCTATGAGATAGGTACTGCTTTTATCCCAGTTTTATAAATAAGGAAATGGAAGCAAAAGTAATGTGCATAAGGTCACACAGCTAGTACATGGTACAGCTAGAGTTCAAATCCAAGCAGTCTGATTTTAGAGCCCATGCTACTAAACTCTATGACATATTATTTATTATTGTTCACAGTACAGTACAAATACAGGTACACATAAGGATAAAAATTCTACATTGCATATTATATTAAAATATATTTTTAACTGAGAAATCAATTTTTCATTGCCTTTGCCATGAACTTCGGTGACCTCTTAGTTATGTACTTTTTAATATACAAGATCAAGTGTTATCAGTACAATCAGCCAAGGCAAGTCTTTTTTCTAGATTGAATTTGACTTAGTCCCATTCTGGTTTTCATTTACTCGTCCTAGTACTGCCCAGCTACAAAGAACAAGTTAGATTATTCTATACAGCATCCTTTCAAATATTTGAAGACATCTCTCATATCTCCCTTTTGCTTCATCTTTTTGAGTTTGAATATTCATATTCCCTCAACTAAAATGATTTTTAAACTTCTTAAATACCCTGAACAGTCCTCTCTAGACTTATTTAACTTTGGCAATATCTCTCAACATATATTTTATATTTTTATTTGTTCATTTAGAGAAAACAGAGTATCTACCTAGCTCTTTCCTTCAAGACCGTGACTCACTTTTTAATAAGAACAAATCTACACTTATAGAGTCTAAAGATTTCAACTTCATGCTAATTACAAAGTTGAAATTTTTGCTAAGAAGTCTTTTAAGGGTTAAAGAGTAAGAGCTAGAGGCCAGAGGAGTGAATGGTTTCCAAGTATGAGCTGAGATGGGATTCTGACATACCTTGTCGTGCCTGGGGAACTGGTGGCCTACTTACTTGGCTTGAGAAACTTCTTAAGAGAATTCTAATTGAAGAAGTAATTAGATGCAAGAAGCTTAACAGAGAAGCAAAGAGTAGATGAATCTGACTACATCAGGTTTGGTTCTTGAACCAGTCCATATTGAATTAATGTTTGAGACTTATTGAGAACAAGTAAAAACTGAAATGTTTTGTTCAGATTCTGGCAAGATGTTAGGGCATCTGCATCAGCACCTGGGTGTGCCTATAATATAATGAAGCACACAAGGGAGAGAGAAGATTGGTTTATGCTTGGCAATAAAACACAGTGTCCCTTGGGGGCTCTGGTTCATTAGTTGTGACAGAAGACAGTGGTACCAGGCAGATAAGGCAATACCTGCCAGAGGAGACAGTGCTTTATGGACATTAAGATACAGAATTTATATTTAGTGATAATCGGTGGCAGGTAGTGATTAGCAATGGAAAACATATTCAAGACTACTCAAAAGTATCCTGGGAACTTCCAATCACATCTTAGGTGTGACCTTTGGAGGGAATATGGAGATCTCGTGTCATCAATTTAGCAAGAACTAGTGAAATTTATATTGCTATTTGTAATACAACTCAAATTGTAGTCACAGGCTATTGTTATAAGTTAAACTGTTCATGGAGAACAGTGTTTCTTAACCAAGGTATATCAGTATTTTTTGAAATATGAAACCCAAGAACCATCTATGAATGTCCTCATTCAATAGGATCAAAGTAACATTCTAGCAATTTGCATTTTGAAAAAGCTCCTCATGTTGTACATCTCTAATTAAAAACTGGTGATATAAAGCAGGTGTTATCAACATTCTTGTATGTAAAGAACTAGATAGTAAATAATTTTGACTTTGTGGGCCACAATCTCTGCTGCAACTACTCAACTACACTGTTGTGGGAAAGCAGCCAAGGACAATAATACATCAACAAGAGCATGACTATGTTCCAATAAAACTTTATTTATAAAAATGGGTGACCAGCCCATAGGACATAGTTTGCTGAGCCCTGATGTAAAAAATTAATAATTAAATTAGGAGCAGGTCCTGCATGCCAAATTGACCAGAGCTGTTTAGATACAATGAGGATTGAAAGCTAATGTAAATATTAAGCAGAAGAATGTGATAGAACAAAGATAGCCTGAATGACATTGCTGATTTTTTTTTTTTTTTTGCTCATGAATTTGAAAGGAAGGACACACATATTTCCAGAAGTTTAAAAATAAACTTCCTGGCCATAATTCAAACATGAAACTCAAGAAAATAGCTTCGAGACCAAGAAACTGAAGTTGTAGTGAACACAGTGTTCCAAGACAAAAGATAGGGAGATAACATAAACTGGCTCAAGAAGAGTTCCAATAATTCCATGGATGTCATCTCTCAAATGAGTTATTAAGGGATATGTGGGTTCTTTAGAGATCTCATAGCATTGAGGATGATATCGGGAAGGACAAACAGATCTACCCCCAAGATATTTTTTGGTTTGGGGTCCCAGTTTTTGTAATTCTAGACTAGATGAAACCCAAGTGGGACTTTTCAGGTTCTTATATAAGAATGGTGATTAGATTGAAAAGTGTCACTATTGATAGGGTCTGACTAAATTTTCAGTTCTTGAACAATGAGAAATTCCTCCAAAACCCATTCCAGCTCTAAAATTTTATGATTCCATTATTCATTCTCCTTTCCCATTCATCTTAAAGGATCTCTTCATATATCAACAGTAAGCTATCAAGCTGTAACACAATTGGGAAACACAACTGAGAAAATGACTTTCTGTAAACGCATTTTCTCCTTAGGAAGAAAGTGCCAGGCTCATTGATAGTTCTTCACTTGGCTGATTTGTTGCTTTTTCCCACTTGCATCTAAAATACTTGAAGAATGAAAGGGATTAAATAAATATAAGACCCAAATTCATTATTGAGTCAATGACTAGAGTCCATATTAGAGACAATTTGATTGTGAGCTACTTACATTTGGAAAAAATACTCTCCATTGCACATTAAATCACCCATCTCCCAATTCTATTTCTGAATTTCACCAATTCCTAATTGAATTAATTACTAATGCATCGTTTCTAACTATGGCTTATCCATTTAGGTTGTGTGAATAATTGTCATTGGTTGTGGGAGGGAGCAACAAGAACTTTAATGACTTTCTTAAAAAGGAAACTTTGAGGAGTAATTGTTTTTTTTCCCTCCCAGCTATTACTTTTCTGCTTTTAAATCTTAACATCTTATCAGGATAAGCACCTTATCACTAGCCAACAGGGGGAGATGGTGTTTGTATTTGTGTTTGCATTAATATGGCATTTTCATACAGTTTATTTCACACTTCTGACAGAGCAATGAATCACAAGCCTGGAGCACCCTCTCTACATTCATCACGGGAGCAACCATCTTCCATATGCTCTACAGCAGCAAACTCATTAACCTCTCTTAATTTTAATTCATAAAGAAGATGCTTTGGTTAGGGAAGCATAGAAGAGTGTGTATGTCTGACTGGCTGTTTCCTCTGAATTTTGGGAAGTTGGAAATACTAGGAGAGCATCACACAAGCAACCATGGTTCCTCATAATCTGTTCTTTGCAGACATAGTTACTGGTGGACTCCTAAGCTGGATGGGTCATTGCAGCTTTTATATTACTTTAGACATTTGCCTTTTATCAGTTGGTAGCAGAGGAGGAGAAACTATATGGATCTGGCACACAGTTATTATAGAATCATCCAAGGAATTAAATTTAGGTATCATATCTTCTCCTCTTCAGAAACAATTTTCATTCAACGGATATTCATGCCCTTAAAAAAAAAAAAACAGCTTTAAAGCTTTGTGTCATTAGCAAGATGCTATTTGTAATAGAAGGCCATCACAGAATGCTATGGAAAGCTCTGTCCACTTAAGAGTTTTAAGGTGGGCATTAATAACTTGTTGCTCAAAATT
>NW_006431382.1:684246-692319 GCF_000325575.1 Pteropus alecto | reverse complement strand
CTATCCAAAGTGCCCTGTCAGAAATTAAACTGAGCTGGATTGCCCAGGCAAACTTTGATGCAGCATTTTAGTATGTTCTTATATATAAATGGTCAGCAACCCCCAAACACAAAAAATGTTGACATAGAGATGCTCCATCACCCACAGTGTTAAGACTCTCTCTGGCTTTAATAGGGAAGGTAGCCTGAGATGAATTGCCAATAAGATGCAGCCTTGCAGTAATTAAGGAACTAATAAAATCAATCTTTATGGCAAGTCCCATAGATTTTCACTACCCAGAAAGACATAATGTTACAGCATTTAGTAAAATGAATAATTAGTTGCACACTGTATAAACATCAAACCCACTCTTGACTCCCCACTTACTCTCTCCATTGCCTTGCTGCAGATGTCCTGCCTAGAGGCTTTGTTAAGAATGCCTGAGTAAAATATGGCCCATCTATTAATCCTGTAGGGTGAGGCCAAGAAACTCCTCAGGGAACATTCGAAACTCTCATGCCAAGTGCAAACATTAAAATAATTTACAGAGCCTGCAGATGTCATTTAAATTAGAGTCCATGATAGGAAAACAAATGATTGGGTAAGATAATGAGAGCTTATATGGTATTCTGAATTTCTTACTCTACTTTTAGCCAATTAAAATTAATTCTTCAGCCTCACAGCCTAGAAATCTCAAGTTCTCAGACATGTCAAATTGTAGTTCAATTTTGAGACAGAGGCAATTCCTCAAGAAACTGCAGCCTGACAGAATCAGATAAGCCTTATAAAAGTCCACCTAATCAAAAAGCCGCACTTTATCACATCAGCTTCTTTAGCTTAAACTAAACAGACTCCCACCAGGGGTTGGGAGCTCTCAGTCAGTGCAGCCTGATATTCAAATGATCTGAGCTGCAGCACTCGAGAACTGCATTCTGGTTTTGGAAAATAATCTGCAGCTAATTAAAAGTGGTGCACTGCTTCCCACACCTGAGTCTCAGCCTCTCCTCATGACCAAGGCCAAATTGTAATGCTTCTTCAATTACAAGCACTGCCGCATTTTAGTATGTTCTGGCACACAGTTATTATAGAATCATTTCTATAATGGACCAAGCAATTAATGAGATCGCAAAATCCAGAAAATCAGCAAGTAACAGTAAAGGTGAGGTTTGTGAAGGAGGAAGAAAGATCCAGGAAAAGGTATGGCTCCGTGAGACATCTTCTAGAAACATCCTCTGGATTCCCACACTAGTTAGCCCATTGGCAGATTTGGCTTCAACAACACTAATGCTCCTTCACATCTTCATCTTTCATATCCTCAAAACAATTAGTTAAGTGAACCAAGGCCTTTCTTTGCAGGAGTATTATGTCATACAGGGGCTTATTTTAACTGCAATTCAAATTGACAACCCAAGTCTTTTACTGTAGCTTGCTAAAATACAGAGGTGAAGTTTAGGTCATGTTTTCAATGTCAATAGAGCTAAACACATAGTTTGTGCACAGTGGATTCTGGTAGCAAAAAAGCATTCAAAACCTTTCTCCACCATTTACCAGCTGTGTGTTCCCAAGCAATTCCTCTATAACTCTGAGCCTGTTTCTAGATGAGTAAAGTGGGGATAATAATAGAAATAATTTATGTAAACTGATTTTAACTTTATGTTGATATAGTAAATGGTAAATACATTTTAGGTGAATCGATGAGAGAGAGAGAGAGAGAGAGAGAGAGAGAGAGAGAGAGAGAGAGAGAGAGAGAAAGAGAGAACCTAGTACAGTGACAGTGCTTGGTACATAGAATGCACTTAACAAATGCTAGTTTTCCTCCTTTGCTCTATTAAATAACCACCCCTAGGTAGAACCTAATAAAAAGAGGAATTAGATAAGAATATGAATGGCTACAAATCTCCCTTTTATGAAAAAGCACTCAAAGCTCACATTCTATTAATACTGGATAAACAATGACACTTCCTTGTAGGAGGTAGAGAGTACTTGTGAATCCATAGTATATCTGTTGATTGTCTGTCTCCCTTAAAAATACTATACATTGCATGAGAATATACGCTTGGTTTTGTTTACTTCTATATTCATTATTACTAGAGCAGAGAGTGAATTGGCATACCCCTCTTTACACAAAACCTATCTTCATAAAAACCTGTGAGCAAATAAAAACATATATTAAATGTTTCTTAACGTGTTGCAGATTCCCTCTGCTGAAGCCTTTCCTTTTACTCATTTATTTAGCCAATATTTATCAGGCACCTGGGACATACCAGACACTGTGCTAAGCATGCAAGGAAATAGTGAAAAAGACATCTGTATTCCTTTACCTCATAGAGTTCAAAATTTACTATTGAAATATTAATTCTGAGTAGTATGAGTATTTGAAATATTTAAATCATTGCATATTATGTTTACTTAAAATAGAGCCAATGAACATAAAAATGATCACAATGAATGATGCATAATACCTGCTTCTGACATTGGGATCTAAGTTATAGCTAGTTCTGATTCATTCACTTCAATTTGCAGTATTTCTGAAAGAGACTCTCAGGACACATAAAATCTCACTGCTCCTTTACTCTTTATACCTGAAAATATCCCTGTTGCATTATTCACTTTCTGTGTTTTCTTCAAATTACAAGATGTATTCCTCTTTTTAAGGCACACAGCAACATTGCTACCTGTATTAGTTTTCTATTGCTGCTGCAAAAGTTACTGGAAACTTCATGGCTTAAACAATACAATTTTTTTTTTAATTAAGTTGATTGGGGTAACATTGATTAATAGAATTGTATAATTTTCAGGTGTACATTATAATTTGACATCTGTATAATCTATTGTGTGTTTACCACCTAAAGTCCAGTTTCCTTCACTTACCATATATTTGATCCCCTTTACCCACTTCACCCTCCTCTTACCCCATATATTTGACCCCCTTTACACCGTCTACCTCCCCCCACATCCCCCAACTGCTACCCTAAGGTAATCACTAGACTATAGTCCATGTCCATGAGTCTCTGTTTGTTCGTCCTGTTCATTTGTTGCTTTTAGGTTTATATTCCACATATAAGTGATATTATGTGATTTTCAACTTTTTTAGTCTGGCTTATTTTGCTTACCATGATTATCTTGAGGTCCATCCATGTTGTCACAAATGGTGTATTTCATCTCTTATGGCTGAGGAATGTTCCATTGTATATACGCACCACGGCTTCTTTAGTCAATCATCTATGATAGGACATTTCGATTGCTTCCATGTCCCCACCACTGTGAATAATGCTGCTGTGAACATCGATGTGCAAATATCTTTTTTTAGATGTGGGTTTTCAAGTTTTGGGAGTAAATACTCACTAGAGGGATTGCTAGATTATATGGTAGATCAATTCTCAGTTTTTAAGGAACCTCCATACAGTTTCCATAGAGGCTGTAACAATTTGCCATCCCACACGCAGTGTATGAGAGTTCCTTTTTCTCTGCATCCTCTCCAGCATTTATTATTAATTGTCCTATTGATTATAGCTATTCTAACATATGTGAGATGGTATCTCATTGTGGTTTTTATTTGCATTTCCCTAATAGCTAGTGATGTTGAGCATCTTTTCAAATATTTGTTGGCCATTTGTATGTCCTCTAGGGAGAAATGTCTGTTCAGATCCTCTGCACATTTTTTGATTGGACCATTTGCTTTTCTGTTGCTATTGAGTTGTATGACTTCTTTGTATATTTTGGATATTTGGCCCTTATCGGAGGCGTTGCTTGCAAATATATTTTCCCATTCGGATGGTTGTCTCTTTACCTTACTGATGATTTATTTTGCTGAGTAGAAGCTTTTTAGTTTGATATAGTCCCATTCATTTACTTTAGCTTTTACTTCCCTCACTTTTGAGGTCAAATTCATAAAATCCTCTTTAAGTCCAAGGTCCTTGAGTTTCATTTCTATGTTTTCTTCTATGCATTTTATTGTTTCCGGGCTTATATTGAGGTCCTTAAAACATTCTGCGTTGATTTTGGTGTTTGGTGATAGACATCAGTCTAGATTCATTCTTTTGCAGTTGGCTTTCCAGTTTTCCCAGCACCATTTATTGAAGAAGCTTTCCTTTCTCCACTGTATGTTTTTGGCTTTTTTTTGTCAAAAAATATTTGCCCATATAAATATGGGTTTACTTCTGGACTCTCAATTCTGTTCCACTGGTCTGTGTGTCTGTTTTTCTCCCAATACCATGCCGTTTTGATTACTATCACTTGGTAGTATAATTTGAAGTCGGGCAGAGTGATGCAATCAGCCTCATTCTTCTTTCTCAGGATGGCTTTGGCAATTTGGGGTCTTTTGTGCTTCCATACAGATCTGATAATTTTTCGTTCCATTTTTTTAAAAAAATGCTGATTGGATGTTGATGGGGATTTCATTAAATCTTTATAATGCTTTAGGTAATATGGTCATTTTAACTATATTGATTCTTCCAATCAAAGAACATGTAATATCTTTCCATTTCTTTGTATCTTCTTCAATTTCTTTTAATAGGGTCTTATAGTTTTCATTATGTAGGTCCTTCACATGTTTTGTTAGATTCATTCCTAGGTGTTTTATTCTTTTTGTTGCAATTGCAAAAGAAATTATTTTTACGTTTCTTTTTCTGACACTTCATTATTAGAGTAAGGGAACACTATAGATTTTTGAACGTTGATTTTGTATACAGAAACTTTACTGTATTGCTCATTGTTTCCAGTAGTGTTCTTGTGGAGTCTTTAGGGTTTTCTGTATAGAGAGTCACATCATCCACAAATAGCAACAGTTTGATTTCCTTGTTTCCTATTTGGATGCTTTTATATCTTTCTCTTGTCTGATTGTACTCACTAGGGCCTCCAATGTTATATTAAATAACAGTGGCGATAACGGACAGCCTTTCCGTGTTCCTGATTTTAGAGGGAAGGTTTTTAGTTTTTCACTATTAAGTAGAATGTTGGCTGAGGATTTGTCATATGATCTTAATTATGTTAAGGTATTTTCCTTCTATATATAAATAGATGCTGTATCCTGTCAAAGGCTTTTTCTGCATCTATTAATATGATCATATGATTCTTATTTTTTAGTCTGTTTATGTGTTGTATCACATTAATCGATTTGTGTATGTTGAACCATCCCTGTTGCCCTGGGATGAAGCCCACGTAAACGTTATGTATAATCTTTTTAATATGTTGCTGTATTTTGTTTGCTAGTATCTTATTTAGGATTTTTGCATCTGTGTTCATGAGAGATATTGCTCTGTAGTTTTCCTTTTTTGTGTTATCCTTACCAGGATTTGGTATCAGCGGAATATTGGCCTCATAAAATGAGTTGGGAAGTATTGCCTCCTCTTCCATTTTTAGAAGATTTTGAGGAGAATAGGTATTAAATATTCATTGAATGTATGGTAGAATTCACTGATGAAGCCATCTGGTCCTGGAATTTTACTTTTTGGTAGGTTTTTGATGGTTGTTTCAATTTTTATACTGCTGATTGGTCTATTTAGATTTTCCAGTTTTTCTTGATTCAGTCTAGGAACATTATATTTTTCTAAGTACAGGCCCATTTCTTGCAGATTATTAAATTGGTGTTATATATTTTTAGATAGTATTCTTGTATGATCCTTTGTATTTTGTATTCAATCATATTTTTCACTCTTTTATCTGGGAAAAGTCTAAGGAAATGGTTTTCTAATTTTTTTTTTTTTTTTTTTTTTTTTTTTTTTAGGGAGTCTAGCTAGGAGCTTGTCAGTTTTATTAACATTCTCAAAGAACTAGCTCTTTATTTCATTTATTGTTTTTTTTTTCTGTGTTCAATTTCATTTATTTCTGTTCTAATTTTGATGATTTCTTTCGATCTGATAACTTAGGCTTCATTTGTTCTTCCTTTTCTAGTTTTTTTTTTTAAGAGGAAACTTTAGGTTACTTATTTGGGCTCATTCTTGTTTTTGGAGATAGGCTTGTAATGATATGAACTTTCCTCTTATGACCTCTTTTACCTTGTCCCACAGGTTTTGATATGTTGTACTATTGTTATCATTTGATTCTATGTATCACTTGATCTCTCTTTTTATGTCTTCCCTGATCCAGTTATTCTTCAATAGCATGTTGTTTAATCTCCACGTATTTGTGGTTCTTCCTGATTTCGTTTAGCAGTTGATCTCTAGTTTTAAAGCATTAAGATCAGGGAATATGGTTGGTATGATTTCAACTCTCTTATATTTCTTGAGAATATCTCTGTGTCCCAGTATGTGATCAATTCTTGAGACTGTTTCATGTGCAATAGAGAAGACTGTATAAGCAGCTGTTTTGGGATGGAAGGCTCTGTAAATGTCAATTATATACAGTTGGTCTAACGTGTCATTTAAGGATGTTATTTAATTATTGATTTTCTGTTTGTATGATCTGTCCATATCTAAACGTGGGATATGTAGTTCCTCAACTATAATAGTGTTTCTTCCTTTAGTTCTGTTAGTAATTTCGAAGCTCCCTGTTTGGGAGCATAGATATTAATAAGAGTTATGTTTATTTGGTGCATGATTCCCTTTATCATTATGAAGTGTCTCTCGGAATCTTCTTTATCTTGTTTATTTTGAAGTCTATTTTGTCTAATACTAGTACTGCTACTCCCGCTTTTTTCTCAACCCCATTTGCTTGAAATATAATTTTCCACTCTTTTACTTTGAGACTATATTTAGTTTTGGAGGTGAGATATGTCTTCTGGAGGCAGCATATGGTTGGGTTTTGGTTTTTGATCCATTATGAAACTCTGTGCCTTTTTATTGGTGAGTTCACTCCATTTACATTTAGGGTGATTATTGAAACATGAGGTCTTCTTATAGCAATTTTATCTCTTGCTTTCAGGTAGCAGAGTGTTTCCATTGCCTCCTGTCCTTGTGTTTCTGTTTTTGTTATTTTGGCTGGCTTTTGTGGGTTTTCCCTCTGGTTCTTCTTGTTTTGTTATATACTTCAGTTCTGATTCTTTGGTGTGTGGTTGCCATTATGAATATGTAAAGGATAATTTTATCTATCTATCTATCGATCGATCGATCGATAGATAGATAGATATACACACACACATACATACACACACTATCATACAATCGTCCATTTTCTTCTTTGTGTGCCTTATCTCCATTCCCCTTTGCAAAACTGGATCTTTGAATCCTCCCCTTTTTAGTTATTGTTGTCTCAATTTGTCCATATGTATACTGAACATTTATTACTATCTTGCTATAGCAAATCTCTTATTATTATTTAAGCTTATAATGCACTGTTCTTAGTAAGGGTTGCACTCCTCTGCTTCTCTCTACTTGATAGTCACTTTACTCCTAATTATGTTTTCTTTTTCATTTTGTTTTAGATGACCTGACCCTTTTCAGTATTTCCTGTAGTGCAGTCTTCATAGTGGATAATTCCTTCAATTTTTGTATGTCTGGAAGGTCTTAATTTCTCCTTCATATCTAAAGGAGAGTTTAGCTGGATACATTATTCTAGACTGGTACTTCCTTTCACTTAATAGTTTAAATATTTGATTCCATTTTTTTTTTTTATGGCTTGTAAGGTCTGTGCTGAAAAGTCCAAGGATAATCCAATGGGTTTTTCTTTAAAAGTTACAGTTTTCTTGTCCCTGGCTGCCCTGAGAATCTGTTTGTCATTGATTTTGCTAATTTTAATATAGATGAAGGCCTTTTTAGGTTGAGGTATTTGGGTGTTCTGTGACTTCTTGCATTTCAAACTCCAGCTCATTCCTTAGATTTAGGAAAATCTTGTCTATTATTTTTCTGGAAACACTTTCTAGTCCCTGCTCTTTTTCCTCACCTTTGATAATGCCCATTATTCTTATGTTTCCTCTCCTGATGGTATCAGCTACTTCTTGAATTCTCTTTCGTTACTTTTCATTCTTTGGTTTCTGTCTTCTTCCTTCTGATTTATTTCTAGATTTCTGTCTTTGATATCAGTGATCATTTCCTCCATTTGGCCGACTCTTTTCCCAAGCTTGCTATTTCATTTTTCAACTCTTGATGTGTGTGCGTGTGTGTGTGTGCATGTGTGTGTGTGTGTGTGTGTGTGTGTGTGTGTGTGTACCTCTAGAAG